>NW_027103629.1:168521-414532 GCF_902728285.1 Clytia hemisphaerica | reverse complement strand
GCAAAATAGAGACTCTAAAAATCCTCCTTCTGATAAAGCCGCTATAATAGAGACAGGGTCGTAAGAGCCTTAAGGCCCCAAACATTACATAATCCACGGCGCACAACACCCGCCGCTGCCCTGCGCATCGCTCTTTTGTTTTCCTTCTAGTTATTCTAGTGTAAATAAAATCGAACGATACTCGTCGAACGATCGAACTTTTTATTCGAATCACGAATCGCTGTCGAAATCAGCACAAAACATAACAATAAACAAACAAAAATGTACAAAGATGGCTTTTGGTTCTCAGCAGTTTTGATTTATTCTTGACAATTCGACAATTGATTACCTCCGTACTTCTTTATCATAGAAATCCACTTGGTTTTGGCAAGGTAGTTTCCGTTCACAAAAGAGCACTCTTCCCCCGCGCGACTTGCAAAAAACTCTCATTGATGACCTTAGTTGATCTTGATACTTGCTTTAAAAGTCAAGGGATGATGAAGATCCTTTGTCACGTTCAAACTATTTTTTTCCATCTAACAGCAAAATAAACTTAAAAACCGAAGAACCACTGCTTAGATTGCTTAGCGTGCCGCCCGCGCGGCAATTTGATCAACTTCAGATCTAGTCCGTGTTTCGGCTTCGGTAAGTTTGTTGCTGTTCACTGCTAGGGTACACCATTTTAAAACGGCATTTTTCGCAGTCCTAGCTACCAAACCGAGAAAGTTTTCGTGGCTTCAAGCCAAACCATTCAAGGGGTTTGATAAATCATCGGTTTGAAGATGTGATTTATATAGCAAATTTTATAGCAAATTTTCGCTTGGGATAGAAGTTAAAGGTAAGTGCACAATATAGCAAAACTGCTTCGCTCTTAAATTCGCTTCGCAAAAAAACTTTTCAAAGTGATGGACTATAGACTTTGAATAAAGTTTGAAGCAAGGAACCAAACACATTCAATGATGTATCCATTATGAGTCTTGAAAAAAAGTGAAATAACTGCCTCCATTGGATTTTTGTACAAACTTCAGGATTTCTCCAAGACTCTTTGTTTATTTCGTTAGAAAATTCGGCTGAGTATAGTAAAATACATCAGTATCGAATGTAGTTCAATTGTTTTTTAAAAACCAAGCAATTTTAAGTTTTAAAAGTCATTGAACGGCAACATGGTATAGTTTGCAAAATTCGTAGAAAATCGCGGCCACCCTTGGAAAAAATAGAAAATGCCCTTGCATTTCACTTTTTGAAAAGTTTAAAAAGATTTGGGCTGAGAATAATAGTTTTTCTCAGACTTTTTGTATGAGGTATATAATTTTGGAAATTAGAAGCCTGAGCTTCCAAAGCTTAAAAAATCTTTCCTTTTTTCCACTTAAAAACGTGTGAAATTTGTCTAAAGTGGCCGCGATTACCCTGGGTGGCCGCCGTTGCCTATGTTCCGATGTTTCTAAGATCCAGGAAATTTTACCTCAGAAAAATTTAAAATAATCACATCAAACATCACAAAAAGATTAATTTACCAATGAAAAAAAGGTATTAGTTTAATTGCTGGGGGGGGGGGTTGGAAAAAAATGTAAAACTTATACAGAAGAATTAGGGCAAAAGAAGGAACTTTCAAAAACATTTTCCCAAAAATAAGTGGGGGGGGGTGGAATTTGAATGTCCTGGGTAAAAATTTCGAAAATTTAATTAGCAGGGGGGGGACTCTTTGAGACCAGAGAGTACAGACTTCATTAAAAGGCATTCGCCTGGGTGCGCAAACGTCACAGACATACAATCGAACTAATCAAAAATTCTCCACGGCAGTTGATTTTTGAAAGACTCTTGCAAAATTAGATTTTCATATAATCCAACTTTACGGGTTTGACGTTTTTAAGGGTGGGTTTTTCTAACCACCGGGGATATTTTCGCACTGCTAAGATTGCATGCGTCGCATGTTCGTATGATCACCCCATGCATGGCCTGATGTAATACATACTTAAAGGAAAATATCCGTCATGAGACCTGTAGAAGAGAGATTTAAAAAAGACTTGGGCCAAATATTCAAATGAAAGTTGAAGAAGGTGGTAAATACAACACGAAAACGGCAAAGAATCATTTGTTTTCGAAAAAATTTATGTCGGTGTTCGGTGTTTGGCTAATAATTGTTGGTTTTTCGGCGAATTCAAAAAAAACGTCGGTATTCGGTGACACAGATCCTGTACGCCCCCACATTACATAGCATTAATAACCGCTTAACTTTTTCTTTGACAGGCAGGTGACTAAGTGTCTCTAATTCCAACCAATTTATTCCATAATTTTCTATCTTTTCTTTCTAATTCAAGTTTCACACTTCTGGAGCTTTTTGAAAATGCGAAGGACCGACATTTATTCACAGCAATTATCTTGTTATAATTGTAGTATTTTGACAGTGTTCAGATAAATTGTTTCTACAGTATATAATCTACAGATAATTGGGAGATAATTAAAGATTGAACTCAGTTTAGTATTATTAGTCGACTAATAAATACTAAACTTCTTATTGTTTTGTATATACCCGTCGTTTAAAAGAAGCCTTCGCCTTCGGATGTTCTTAACCTTTTTCAGTTTTAAGCCTTAAAATGTTCGTATTTTCAACATTCTTACCAGTTTTAAAAAAAATCGCTTGTTTCCCATGTTTTTAAAAAGTTTTTGAATGTTCCTACAGAGTTTGTTCGTATAAAAAACGTAGCTTCTTTTATTGTTTTGTACATTGCTGCTTATGTTTTGTATATGGCATATCGTTTCAGATTGATTTTACTATTTTCTTTTCATTTTGTAAAACAAAGAGAAAAGACAACACAAACTTCAAATACCGTTTCGAAGAATTATTCCATATAGGACCATATACAGTATGGTAACAAGAATCTTGACAAAATCAAAAATTTTCCAAAGAATAACGCTTTTGAGAAACTTTAGCAAAAATTTATTTAGAAGAGATCGGAAAACTTTTTTGTCAGTGGAAATTTTTACTTATTCGCAAAACTTTATTGAATTTGGGATCAATATTTTCTTGGATAGGAGTCTGAACGAACATTTTAAACAATCGTAACCTTGCGTCAATTGTTAAACAGTTTCGGGTGAATCGTTAAACAGTCTTGGGTCAATTGTTAAACAGTCTTTGGTCAATTGGTAAAAAGTTTCGGTCGGTTTCGGGTGAATCGTTAAAGTCTTGGGTCAATTGTTAAACAGTTTCGGGTGAAAACATCTTGGGAATTGTTAAACAGTTTCGGGTCAATTGTTAAAGTTTTTGAATTGAATCGTTAACAGTCTTGGGTCAATTGTTGAACAGTTTCGGGTGAATCGTTAAACAGTCTTGGGTCAATCGTTAAACAGTCCTTGGGTGAATTGTTTAAACAGTCTTGGGTGAATTGTTAACGTTGGGTGAATTGTTAAACAGTTTGGGTCAATGTTAAACAGTCTTGGTTCAATTGTTAAACAGTTTGGGTCATTGTTAAACAGTCTTGGGTCAATTGTTGAAACATCTTGGGTGAATTGTTAAACAGTCTTGGGTGAATTGTTAAACAGTTTTTGGGTTGTTAAACAGTTGGGTGAATTGTTTGTTAAACAGTCTTGGGTCAATTGTTAAAACAGTTTGGGTTTGTTAACAGTTTTGGGTGAATTGTTAAACAGTCTTGGGTCAATTGTTAAACAGTCTTGGGTGAATTGTTAAACAGTCTTGGGTCAATTGTTGAACAGTTTCGGGTGAATTGTTAAACAGTCTTGGGTCAATTGTTAAACAGTTTTGGGTCAATTGTTAAACAGTCTTGGGTCAATTCTTAATCTGGTGGAGGGCAGATCGTTAAACAGGTGGGCAGATTCTTTATCTGGAGGGGAGTACATTCTTTATCAGGTTTGGGGCAGATGCTTTATCAGAAAGGCAGATTCTTTAACAGTCTTGGGTCAATTGTTAAACAGTCTTGGGAGAATTCTTTAACAGTTTTAAGTGCCTTTTTTCAATAAATCTGGTCAGTAAAATCATCGTTGGGCGAATTCTTTATCTGGCTCGAAAACTGATAAAGAATTCAACCAGCGCCCACGGAAACCTTACCTGATCCGAAATACCATTCCTAAAAAAAAGATATTTCTATTTCTATTTCTACTGTTCAATGTAAAGTACAAATACATTTTCTTCGACACTTTCTTTACAATTCAAAAAGCATATCCTTCTGAAACAAGAATACTGGGTGTTATGAAATGAAATACGCTCATACCAAAACGAAGCAGTCTTTTTATCATCTGATATCAAACACTCCATAATAGATTGCTATAAAGTTTGAAAGTATCTGTTCATTGAAATCCTCATCAAGATATTAGAACATGTTAACAAACAAGAATATTAAATATCAGCCAAGCGAAACGAACGTTTTCCAAGACGAAAAATACTTTTTATTGGCTGATATCACGCACTCTAGTGTTCATTGTAAAGCATAACGTGTTTTCTTCCAAACCCTAGACGATATTTATATATTTCTGAAACAAGAATCAGCCTATGGGAAAGCTCTTTCTGATAGCTGTTATCAAACACCCAAAATCGAAGTTAGGAATAACTGTCTTTACACCAATATCATCTTCATAATATACAAAGTAAGCCCCTTCCCAATGTCTTTTACTAAACACTCGATACGAAGTGATAAAGCATAAGTTGTGGGCATCTACCCGTTTGAGAACCGTGATACATAAAATCATATAATTTCCATAACAATGACATATAGGATATCAATCAAGAATGATGACCTATCAAAATAAAAGATATTTTCCATGGCTGGCTAATATCAAACGCTCAAGATATTGATATAAAGATTTGAATACGGGAAGCCTGTTTCATGACTACATGAAATCACACAGAGTACTAAATATCAGATTTTGAATATGACGATTCACGAGAAAGAAATGCTATTTCCAATTTCTGATATCAAGCACTCAATGACTTGGAGCGAATATGTTCTCATTTATATTGCTCTTATGTAAAAAACATGTATCAAACCACGGCCTTTATGAAACAAAACTATTGTAGAGGTTTTTTCATGTTCTGTTAAGTTACATAATTTCCGCCATTATGGAAGGAAACGTTCGATTTGCGTAAGAGTTAGCTTCTACGGGTCGAACGTTTCTTCCATAATGGCGGAAATTATGTAACTTAACAAAACATAAAAACCTCTACTCTACCAAAGATTGCTACAGAGGTAATACCGAAAAAGAAAAAGAACAAACTTCTAAATCACACCAAATCAAATGTTGACACCTGTCAAACCCGTGATAATAGATACGAACTGAAAGAATGTTGACATTAGCCTATTTAGTCCAAAATCGAAAACAAAGTTTGAAATTATTTGACGTCACGCAGTTAAATTGACGTCACAATAGCTAGAATATTTAGATCCATAAACAAATTTTCTAGTTCAGTATTTTGTATATATGACCATATTGTAGTAAAAAGTCTTTACTCACTCCCTCATTCGTTTGTTACCATTCAAATTGGAAAATTCTTCAAAATGAGATTTTCCCATTGTTTCGAATGGTAACAAAACGATAAATCATTTCGAAAAGATGAGCGAAAAAAAATTCTTCGAAAAGCGCAAGAGATATCAAATGATTATGGAAGATGTGCTCCTGCTAGTTGACATTCAAATAGAAGACAATGCATACATTTGCTCAGTTACTGACTTCTTACGAAAATAAAAGTGTCCACTTAAGGCTTTTTGATATACTGAATGGCGTGATTAAACAAGCTAAGCTTAACTCGCCTTCATAAAAAATTATCAAAATAGCATGCTTAAGTCCAACTTTGAGACGAAATAGAAATTCCACTCTCACTTCATATCAAACACCACGAAATTGAAATCCTATTCTCAACAGAGCAATTTCAATTGGTATCATCCAAAAGTTTGGTCAATTTTGTTTGATATCAAATACTTTTAAGCTTACAAGAAAATGAATATATGTTAAGGTTCACAACGCTTTTCCTGATACCAAATTATATAATCTATCCTGCAGAAACATTAGTCATTCATGGTAATAGATTCGCCCATGATTAAAATCATCTTTCAAAGCGATTGATGTGTACTACAGTAGGGAATATAAACAAGAAAGCTATTTAATTTATTCTGTTTGCGACAATGTGGAAACTATTCCAGTGTGTGGACTTTCCTGCATCGCAAAAGGTTTCAATAGAATCGTTTGATTTCAAACCTTAATAAACCAAAAGAACAATCAATGGAACCCAATTCCCCAAATTAGGTATCAGATACTCAATAGGTTGTCTTCTTTAATTATCTAGTTTCAATTAATCTTTCATAGAAGAGAGCTGAATATCAAACACTGACGAACCCCTATTCCAATAGGAAAAACCTTTTTTGGACCTACCGGGAGGTCCTTTAATTTGACCGTTGTCCGTTCGTCTGTTACAAGCTTTTCTCGGGATTGGCTCATTAGTTTTTTTTTATTTTTTGCACAATGATACAAAATAGCAATGCCTGAAAAGTGACGGAGCCCGATTTTTGAAAAAAAATTTTGGGGGGCAAATTTGGGCCAAAAACTACCTAAAAATAAGTTTTTTTGGCCTTTGTGCAAAATTGCTTCATTAGTTTTTCTTGATTTTTGGTAGAAAGATAGAGTGCAAGGTACCCTAAAATGTGGCTGAAGTAATTTTTCTCGGAAAATTTTTTTTCCTCTTCAAATACGGATTTTCGCAAATTTGGGCCAAAAACTACCTAAAAATAAGGTTTTTTGGACTTGGTGCAAAATTGCTTCATTAGTTTTTCCTGATTTTTGGCAGAAAGATAGAGTGCAAGGTACCCTAAAATGTGGCTGAAGTAATTTTTCTCGTAAAATTTTTTTTCGTCGTAAAATACGGATTTTCGTTTTTTGGGGAAATTCCCTTTTACCATTTTCCTGTTAGCAGCTTTTCTCGGGATTGGCTCATTAGTTTTTTTTTATTTTTTGCACAGTGATACAAAATAGCAATGCCTAAAAAGTGACGGAGCCCGATTTTTGAAAAAAAATTTTGGGGGGCAAATTTGGGTCAATAACTACCTAAAAATAAGGTTTTTTGGACTTGGTGCAAAATTTCTTCATTAGTTTTTCCTGATTTTTGGCAGAAAGATAGAGTGCAAGGTACCCTAAAATGTGGCTGAAGTAATTTTTCACGGAAAATTTTTTTTCGTCGTAAAATACGGATTTTCCCAAGTTTGGGCCAAAAACTACCTAAAAATAAGTTTTTTTGAACTTGGTGCAAAATTTCTTCATTAGTTTTTCCTGATTTTATGCATAAAGATGGAGGGCAAGGTTCTCTAAAATGTGACTGAAGTAGTTTTTTTGGAAAGTTTATTTTGGCCGTAAAAATCGGATTTTCTTATTTGGGGAAATTCCCTTTTGTCATATTTAGGGAAAATGAGCATTTCTCGAGATTGGCTTGGTATTTTTTTCTTATTTTTTGTATAGTGGTAATTTGGGTAGAAAAGTGCCTAATGTTTGTTTTTTTTAGACTTTTTTGACTAATTCGAGCTCTGATACTCACGGTAATCTATTCAAGCTGCTCACTACACTTTCTTATTCCCTTGCTATTTGTCCTATTTTTTTCTGATTTTGATCGACAGGTAGGTCCATTCAGCATGTTGCTTGTTATTTTTGACATATCAAAGCACTCCATGTAGATTACAGTGAAGTTATGAATATCTTTTTTATCTAAATCCTCATCAATATACCAAATATCTCATCAATATACCAAATTGTATCTAGACAAGGATACTGAATATCCTCAAATAAGAACTTACCATTCCTAGAAGGAAGATGATTTTAGCCATCTTTCTATTATCTGATAACGATATCGACAAAAGTAAAAGAATCTTTCCGAAAAGGAAGATATTTTTCATAGTCCGATATTCAGCAGTCCGTAGATTGCAATAAAGTTACGAATATTTTTTATGAAAATCCTCATCAATACATACTCTTTTCTTCCGAATAGACGTTAATTGGTAAAAGTTAAAAAATCCATTCCCCTGCTCTTATTAAGACCCCCCTGCCTGCTAATTAAATTCAAATTATTCAATATTTTATTACAGTGTATATAGAGACCTTAAAATTTTCCTTTTTGTTAGTATTGGTTCTTATTTTACTTGTTCATTTGTTAAAGTTTCTTTTTTGCTGTTGAAATTGATATCAGTTAAAAAAATTCTATCGTCAAATTTACCCCCCCCCTCTTATTCCAACCCTCACCCCCGCTTATTAGAATTTAGAACATTTTTCTACCCCCTGCTTTTTTGGACCCCCCGTCTATTCGGGAGACAAGAGTACCCACTCCCATATTTTAAAACAAGATTACTGGATATCAACCACCAAAACATGATTATTCCTAAAAGGCAGATATTTTTCATTGGCTGATTTCAAGCATTCTAATTTTCACGATAAATCATCACCGTACCAAACAACATATCTTTCTGGAACATGAACACTGATTGTCGAGCAAAAACACTAAACCCAAATGGAAGGCATCTTTTTATTTTCTGGTATCAAATATTCCATATATTGCAATAAGGTAAGAAAGAAATAGAACATCATCATCAAGAAATCAAATCATTTTTCGAAACAAGAATACTGAATATCAGTCAAGCAAAACAAACTACTCCTAAAAGGAACATATGTTTTACTGTCTGATATTCGGCACTCCGTAGATCGTGGTATATAAAGGTACGAATATATTTTGAAACAAGAATACTGAATCTTAGCCAAGGGGAACTAACTGCTCATAAAAGGAAGATATGTTTCACTGTCTGATATTCGGCACTCTGTAGATCGTGGTAAAGTTACGAATATATTTAGAAACAAGAATACTGAACACCAGTCAAAAGAATCATTCCTTAAACGAAGATGTGTTTCATTGTCTGATTACGCACTCCGTAGATCGTGGTAAAGTTACGAATATATTTTAAAACAAGAATACTGGATATCAGCCAACAAAAAAGAACTATTACTAAAAGGAAGATATTCTTCATTGTCTGATATTCAGCACTCCGTAGATTGCAATAAAGTAACGAATATGTTTAATATGTTTTTATCAAAATCCCCATTAACTTATACCAAATCATACCGGGTGCGCCACAAAAAAAGTTTCTCTCTTTGAAACTAATTTTCTCGAAATCTAAAGATTTTAAAAGAACCATTCCCATTGCATTGAAAAGAAGAAAGATAAACTTAAATTTTGATGGGTCACTTATTAAATTCGATTCATTAGATCAAAAGTTATGCTCAATTGAATGAAAAAGTTATTTTCAGAAAGTTCTCGAAATCGTTAAAAATCGACCTATCAAATTTTTATTTTAAAATTGGCATTTACATGATAAAGAGCATTTTTCAGTAACTAAACACATAAATTTTTAAACTGAAGGGTCGAGAGGGTTTAAAATCTTCAACAAAATCACTTTAATTTACTTTTACCGAAATTTTCCTCATATTTTTGGTTCTAGACTGGATAAAGTCTATGTAAGGCTGGATCTACCTCGAAACCCGTATTTGATGTATTTTCATGAATTTTACCAGATTTTTTGGCCTTTTTCGATGAATTTTCTTCATTTCATTGAAATTCAACCTTCCTTTATACAACAAAAGGTCATTTAGACAGCCAATTATCATTTTTAATGACTGAAACGAAAAAACTGATGTATCATGTAATGATGCTTCTTTTTGATTTGATAGGTCGATTTTTAACGTTTTCAGCACTTTTTGAAAGTAACTTTTCTATTCAATTGAACATAACTTTTGATTTACTGAATCGAATTTAATAAATGATCCATCAAAATTTAAGTCTATCTTTCTTCTTTCCATTGAAATAGAAATGGTTCTTTTAAAATTTTTAGATTTCGAGAAAATTAGTTTCAAAGAGAGAAACTTTTTTGTGGCGCACCCGGTATATTTTGAAACAAGAATACTGAATACCAATCAACAAAAAGTAGCTATTCCTCAAAGGCGGATATTTTTCATTGGCTGATATCAAGCACCCTGCTTTTTACTGTAATGTATGAATGACTTCTCTTTGAAACAAGCTGCACTTTACCCAAAAATTCATAAATAAGAAAGTCTTAACCAAAAATTGTTTTTTTTCATCATATGATATCAAACACTCCGTAATAGATTGTAATAAAGTACGAATGTATCTTTTAATCCAAATACTTTTCAAGATACCAAATCAATACAAGCAAGAATACTGAATATCAACAAATCGAACGACCATTCCTAAAAGAAAGGTATTTCTCATTGTCTGATATCAAGCGCTCTACTTTTCACTGTAAAGTATGGATATCCTTTATTGGAAACAATCTTCATAGTACAAATAAAAACATATCTTTCTGAAACAAAAATACTGAATTTCAGCAACTAAACAATGCATGCATAGGCCAAAAAGTATGAATCTTTTTATCATATGATATCAAACATTCTATAATAGATTGTAATAAAGCACGAATGTACCTTTTTTCCAAATCCTTATCAAGATACCAAATCAATACAAACTAGAGAACTGAATATCATCAAATGAGAAACAAACATTCTTAAAAGAAAGATATTTCTCATTGTCTGATATCAAGCGCTCTACTGTTCACTGTACGAATATCTTTTCTTCGAAACTTTCTTTACTAGACCAAAAGAGAAGAAGTCTTATCATTGAGATATCAAGACACTCCATAAAATATTGCAACAAAGTTCGAATGTATCTTTATCCAAATCCTTATCAAAATACCAAATCATTAAAAACTGGAAAACTGAATATCAACAAATTGAGAACATCATTCTTAAAAGAAAAATATTTCTCATTGTCTGATATCAAGCGCTCTACTTTTCACTGTAAAGTATGGATATATTTTCTTCGAAACTTTCTTTACTATTCCAAATCATTTTTCAAAACAAGAATACTGAATATCAATCAAAGAAAACAAACTATTCCTAAAAGAAAGATATGTTTCATTGTCTGATGTTTGGCACCCCGTAGATCGTAGTAAAGTTACGAATATATTTTTATCAAAATCATTATTAACCAAGTCATATTTCAAAACGAGAATACTGATTATCAACCAACGAACTTCCTAAAAGGAAAATAGTTTTTATTTGTTGATATCAAGTGCTCTACTTTTCACTGTAAAGTATGAATAACTTTTCTACTCTGGGACCCTTTTATCCCGTATTCCACCTCGAGAAGACCATGTAACTAATAATATACTGCAGAAACAATAGTCAGTTTATGCTAACATATCGTCTCAGAATTGAAATCATCACTTTGAGTGATTAATGTACTACAGTAACAATCTTTTGATTTCAAACACTCTATAGATTGATTAGTAAATTACTATGGATGTATTTTCTTCAAAAATCATCTTCTATATAATAACCAAATCAGATCTTTCTAATCTACCATCAGATTCTGTTATAAAACAAAATAACTGAATCTAACAAATGTAGTGAAAATCCGGTTCGAATATGAAAAGACTCCTTTCATCGTTTGATATCAAGACACTCTATGTCGATTGCAATAAAGTATAAATATCTTTCTATTCTTATCAAGATACCAAATCATTACAAACAAGAATACTGAATATAATCAAATGAAAACAACTATTCCTAAAAGAAAGATATTTCTCATTGTCTGATATCAAGTGCTCTACTTTTCCCCGTAAAGTATGAATACCTTTTCTTCGAAATATTCTTCACTCTTTCAAAAAATATCTTTCTGATACAAGTATACTGAATGTCAGCAAATAAAAGACGCTTAAACCAAAAAGAAGCAGTATTTTTCATTAGCTGATATCAAACATTCGGTAATAGATTTCAATAAAGTTCCAATGTATCTGTTCATTTAAATCTTCATCAACATACTAAGTCATATTAACAAGCAAGAATACTGAATGTCAACCAAGAGAAACGACCTTTTCCTAAGAGGAAAATATTTTTCATTGGCTTATATCACGCATCCTAGTGTTCATTGTAAAGCATAACGTGTTTTCTTCCCAACCCTAGACGATATTTGTATATTTCTGAAACAAAAATCAGCCAATGGAAATCGTCCTTGTCAAATATGATAATAATAATAATTGAATGTATTTTCATCCTTCTCACTTATTTGTAAATATTAACAACCTTCCCATACAGTAATGTAAAGTTTTGTTTAGCAGAAATATTACCTTGGGGTTGACATTTCAAATTAGACTTTTTCGAATTGTATAACAAACGAGAAAGTCATATATCTGAAATGTCAGAACACCATCCGATAAAGGAAAATGTCATAGACTATTTCTGATATCGAACATTCCACCTAATATCAACAAGGAATCTGATATCAGATAAAATAGAGCGATTCCAAAATTAACGGAACTTCACTTTCTATGTCTGATATCAGAAAAACTTCTTAATCAACAACTTCAATTGTGTTGTACAAAGGAGTCTCTAATATGTCACCAGCGTAGTGTCTCTGGTTGGTATCAGTGTCGTAGGTAGGAAGAAATTAGATATTTGGACTTTGGTACAGTGACACAGCGAGGGGCCAACCATGGTTTGGCCCGATGGGCAGGGGTTCGAAAAATTAAATTCAAGATGGTCGGAAAATGCACTCATAATGAAATTTTATTTGGAAAAATAGAATGAAAAGTTTATCAAGAAATTTATGAAAAAAAAACATTTCTTCTCCCTTGCTCCCGGAAGCTACAGTACCTTTCACTCTTACTTGACATCAAACACCAAGAAATTGAAATAATTTCTGCTAAACAAAGAAATTCAATTGGAGATTGATATCAGCCAAAAGTTTTGTCAATCACTAAACATTTTCATAAAATTTAGTTTCATATCTTCGTGTTGAATTTGTTCGCCCTACTAATTACACTGACCTGGTTTTCACTTTGTAATAACAAAAAGTGGTCAGTGTACTCTTTTAATACAATATGGAAACCATTCCTGTGTGTGGACTTTCCTGAATCGCAAAAGGTAAACCTGACTAAATCAAAAGTACTGAATATCAAATAAAGAAACTCGATTCCCCAAATCAGGAATATTGTTTCCATTGTCTGATATTAAATACCTCAATAGGTTGTCTTTTTAATTTTGATTGAAATAATCTTGCAAATCAATTAATTCATTTACTAACGAATTTAATCCAGACAAGAGCTTTCAAAATCAAAAATACTGAATATCAAACATTTAAAGCCTATTCCAAAAGGAAGAATCTTTTCAATGTTTGATATCAAACACTCTTTAGATTACCAGAAAGTATAAATATCTTTTGATCAACGCACTCTTAAGACACCAAGTTATATGCTGCTGCAACAACGGTCAGTCCATGCTAACAGATTCTCTCAGAATTGAACTCATCTTCTTTCTAAGTGATTAATATGCTGCAGTAACAATCTTTTGATTTCAAACACTCTATAGATTGATTAGTAAAATATGGATGTATTTTCTTCAAAAATCATCTTCTATATAAATAACCAAATCAGATCTTTCTAATCTACTATCAGATTCAATTATAAAACAAAATAACTAAATCTTACAAATATAGTAAAAATCCGGTTCAAATATGAGAATACTTTTTTCATTGTTTGATATCAAGACACTCTATGTCGATTGCAATAAAGTATAAATATCTTTCTATTCTTATCAAGATACCAAATCATTACAAACAAGAATACTGGAATATCATTAAATGAGAAACAAACATTCTTAAAAGAAAGATATTTCTCATCGTCTGATATCAAGTACTCTACTTTTCAGTGTGAAGTATGGATATCTTTTCTTCGAAACAATCGGAAATCTTTCTGAAACAAAAATACTGAATGTCAGCGAATAAAAAAGTCTCAGCTAAAAATGAAGAATCATTTCATTATCTGATATCAAGAAACTCCATGTCGATTGCAGAAAATTACAAATGTATCTTTTTATCCAAATCCTTACCTTAAGAGATACCAAATCAATACAAACAAGAACACTGAATATCATCAAATGGAAACAACTATTCCTAAAAGAAAGATATTTCTCATTGTCTGATATCAAGCGCTCTACTTTTCACTTTAATGGATATCCTTTATTCGAAACAATCTTCACTGTACAAAAATGTCTTTCTGATACAAGAATACTGAATGTCAGCAAATAAAAGACTCTTTGACCAAAAAGTTAAGCAGTCTTTTTCATTATCTGATATCAAACACTCCATAATAGATTGTAATAAAGTACGAATGTACCTTTTTATCCAAATCCTTATCAAGATACCAAATCATTAAAAACAAGAACACTGAATATCATCAAATGGAATATAACGATTCCTAAAAGAAAGATATTTCTCATTGTCTGATATCAAGCGCTCTACCGTTTACTGTAAAGTACTAATACTTTTTCTTCGAAACTTTCTTTACTATTCAAAAAACATATCTTTCTGAAACAGAAATACTGGATGTCAGCAAATAAAAAGCGCTTAGATAAAAAAGAAGCAATTTTTTATCATCTGATGTCAAACACTCCATATAATAGATTGCAATAAAGTTTGATTGTATCTGTTTATTGAAATCCCCATCAAACTAAATCAGACTAAATCAAAAGTACTGAATATCAAAGAATGAACCCTAATTCCCCAAATTAGAAATACTGTTTTCATTGTCTGATATTAAATACTCAATAGGTTGTCTGTTTAATTTTGATTGAAATCATCTTGCAAATCAATTAATTTACTACATTAACGAATTTAAATCAGACAAGAACTTTCAAAATCAAGATGACTGAATATCAAACAAATTAAACCCTATTCCAAATAGTCCGGGAGCCAAACCCAAAAAATGGCATTTTGCTTAACCCAAGATTCTACAGGATAAACTATACATTTTTGGAATCCTCAACTATCCTAGTTTTGGAAATGGTCGGTCCCCAAAGCTAACTCCTGGTCAATTTTTCATACTGGGCCCGAGTTTAGGGGGTACTTTTTACCCTTTGTAAGGATTTGTTAAGGAAAATGCCATTCCAGGGATGACATAATTTGCTGTATCTAGTCAATCAGTTGACCAATTGCTTTGAAACTTTGCAAAAAGTTTCAAGGTAGGCTGATGATTATTTTCGGCAAAAAATTTTTGTGAAAAATAATTTTTATAGGTTTGCCTGGGGAAAAAAAGGGAAAATTTGGGTATTTTAACTAAATTTTGACCCTTTTTAAGTCTGGGACCTACCCAAACAACTTTTAATGAGATACAAACTAGGCGTTATGATAGACCTTGATGCAATACATCAGAAAAATTTCAAATAGACAGTATTTAGTATTATTTCAGGGCTGCAGGGGGTAAAATTGCCCATTTTTATGGGTTTTTACCTTATTTGAGCAATTTTCACCACTAATCTTGGTTAAAACGTCATCAAAAATAGTTTTAACTTGATTTTCGTGTAATATATCCTGAAAGATTACAATGCTGACTTAAAACTAACAAAACCAGGGTGCAAATGGACAAACCAGGGGGTAAAAATGCCCATTTTAGGCGATTTTTATCGTTTTTGGACCTATTTCACCCATAAAGCGGTTTTATGGTGTACCAATCTTATTTCTGACCACGGAAACAAGGATAATTTTGTAGTAGGAGCAATGGGAAAGTTATTTGTGGTTTTCATTGTCTGTAATCAGGGTCACTGTGGGCAAATCAGGGGGTAAATACACCACTTCTTGGTAGTTGTTGCCTGAATTTGGATGTTTTTATTGTATGGTAGCCTCAAATTTATGAAACTTTGAGATTGAAACCAGTTATATACCCTGCAGTCATTTCTTAGTACTTTTGTTGACAACCTACACAAAGTAATGACGGATTTAAAACTTAAGTTATGCCCAAATGATAACATTTTTTGACGTAATTTTGTCAGTTTTTGCTTGGAAATTCCACTATATTGCTATTCAGAGCTTCCAAAAATGATCCCTGTACTGGTTTTTAAGTAGAATAGTTATTTGGAGCCTAATACCCTAATAATTTGTAAAATATTGTTAACTTGGGTAGAAATAAAAGTGCTGTGTCATTGTTAAGGCCTGCTTTGATGAAATATTTTCTAATCGTTTTGCGAAAACAAAACTAACTGTCCTCTGCATACTCATAATGTACAGTACTACATACTCATAATTTGACTGATCATTTTTGCCGTTTTACTGACCTTTTATTAGTAGCTAGTCCCAAGATATTAATTCTACAAGTAACTGTGACCATTTTGGGAAGCTCTGAATAGCAATATAGTGGAATCTCAAAGCAAAAACTTGCAAAATTACGTCAAATAAATGTTATCATTTGGGCATAACTTAAGTTTTAAATCCGTCATTACTTTGTGTAGGTTGTCAACAAAAGTACTAAGAAATGACTGAAGGGTATATAACTGGTTTCAATCTCAAAGTTTCATAAATTTGAGGCTACCATACAATAAAAACATCCATATTCAGGCAACAACTACCAAGAAGTGGTGTATTTACCCCCTGATTTGCCCACAGTGACCCTGATTACAGACAATGAAAACCACAAATAACTTTCCCATTGCTCCTACTACAAAATTATCCTTGTTTCCGTGGTCAGAAATAAGATTGGTACACCATAAAACCGCTTTATGGGTGAAATAGGTCCAAAAACGATAAAAATCGCCCAAAATGGGCATTTTTACCCCCTGGTTTGTCTATTTGCACCCTGGTTTTGTTAGTTTTAAGTCAGCATTGTAATCTTTCAGGATATGTTACACGAAAATCAAGTTAAAACTATTTTTGATGACGTTTTAACCAAGATTAGTGGTGAAAATTGCTCAAATAAGGTAAAAACCCATAAAAATGGGCAATTTTACCCCTGCAGCCCTGAAATAATATAAATACTGTCTATTTGAATTTTTCTGATGTATTGCATCAAGGTCTATCATAACGCCAGTTTGTATCTCATTAAAGTTGTTTGGGTAGTCCCAGACTAAAAAGGGTCCAAAATTTGTTAAAATACCCAAATTTTCCCTTTTTTTTTTTCCCCAGGCAAACCTAAAAATATTTTTCACAAAAATTTTTTGCCGAAAATAATCATCAGCCTACCTTGAAACTTTTTGCAAAGTTTCAAAGCAATTGGTCAACTGATTGACTAGATACAGCAAATTATGTCATCCCTGGAATGGCATTTTCCTTAACAAATCCTTACAAAGGGTAAAAAGTACCCCCTAAACTCGGGCCCAGTATGAAAAATTGACCAGGAGTTAGCTTTGGGGACCGACCATTTCCAAAACTAGGATAGTTGAGGATTCCAAAAATGTATAGTTTATCCTGTAGAATCTTGGGTTAAGCAAAAGTGCTTATTTAAGGAGATATAGGATTTGGCTCCCGGACTAAAATGGAAGAACCTTTTCAATGTTTGATATCATAACACTCTTTAGATTACCAGAAAGTATAGATATCTTTTGATCAAACTCTCTTAAAGATACTAAATTTTATCCTGCAGAAACAACAGTCAGTCCATCCTAACAGCTACTTCTCAGAATCTTCTTTCTCAGCGATTAATGTACTGCAGTAACAGTCTTTTTATTTCAAACACCCTATAGTTGATTAGTAAAATATGGATGTATTTTCTTCAAAAATCATCTTCTATATAATAACCAAATCAGATCTTTCTAATCTACCATCAGATTCTGTTATAAAACAAAATAACTGAATCTAACAAATATAGTAAAGATCCTGTTCAAATACGAGAAGACTCTTATCTTATGATATTATAAACACTTCATAATAGATTGCAATAAGGTACGAATGTACCTTTTTATCCAAATCCTTATCGAAATACCAATGTAATTATGAACAAAAACACTAAATATCATCAAATGAAAACGACCATTCCTAAAAGAAAGATCTTTCTCATTGTCTGATATCAAGCGCTCTACTTTTCACTCTAAAGTATGAATGTCTTTTCTTCGAAACTTTCTTTAATAATGTACAAAAACGCATCTTTCTGAAACAAGAACAGTGAAGCCAGCAAATAAAAAACCTTTAGATCGACGAATGAATATGTCCATTGAAATCCTTCTCAAGACACCAAATCATATTTTAAAACAAGAATACTGAATATCAATCAAGGAAAAAGATTCATTCTTAAAATGAAGATATTTTTCTTTGTCTGATATTCAGCACTCCGTACATCGTAGTAAAAATACAATCGTCTTTTTATATAAATTCTCATCAGTATATACCATGTCACATATGTATTTAAAACAAGAATACTGGATATCAGCCAACAAAAAAGAACTATTCCTAAAAGGAAAATATTTCTCATTGTCTGATATTCAGCACTCCAATAGTAAAGATACAATCGTCTTTTTATATAAATTCTCATCAGTATATACCAAGTCACATATGTATTTAAAACAAGAATACTGGATATCAGCCAACAAAAAAGAACTATCCCTAAAAGGAAAATATTTCTCATTGTCTGATATTCAGCACCCCCTAGATTGCAATAAAGTTACAAATATATTTTTATCAAAATCCTCATTAACTTATATCAAATCTTATGTTTTGAAATAAGAATACTGAATATCAACTACCAATACAAACTATTCTAAAAGGGAGATGTTTTCATTGGCTGATACCCAGACTCTAGTTTTCATTGTATAGTGTGTTTTCTTTGCAACCCTAATGAATATTTGCATCTTTCTGAAACAAGAATCAGCCAATTTAAATCGTCCTTCTTGATTATAATATCAACCTTTTTCATACCAGGCTGATATTAAGTTGCATGCATCCCCTTTGATATGGTTTAATGTATCAAAATCAATTCTAGGGATGCGTGCAGCCTACTGAAATATGGATATCCTTTTTTCAAAACCATCAGAAAGATATTTCTGATTGTCTGATATCAAGCATTCTACTTTTCACTGTAAATATCCTCTTTTCGAAACTTTCTTTACTGCACAAAAAACATATCCTTCGGAAACAAAGTACCGAATGTCTGCAAATAAGAAACGCTGAGACCAAAATAAAATAATTACTTTGTCATATGATATCAAACATTCTATAATAGATTGTAATAAAGTACGAATGTACCTTTTTCCAAATCCTTATCAAGATACCAAATCATTACAAACTAGAGAACTGAATATCATTAAATGGAATATAACGACTCCTAAAAGAAAGATATTTCTCATTGTCCGGTATCAAGCGCTCTACCTTTCACTGTAAAGTATGGATATATTTTCTTCGAAACTTTCTTTCTGATGAACAGAAAATTACCTGGAGGTTGACATTTCAAACTAGATAATTTCGAATTGTATGACAAACGAGAAAGTCATATATCCGAAATTTCAGAACACCTTCCGATAAAGGAAAATATCCTAGACTATTTCCGATATCGAACATTCCACCTAACTTGATTAAAAGTATCTGATAATAACAAAGTTAAATCATCAAAACTCCTTGCATTGATCAATTTTAGTCGGTTGTCCATTGAAAAATGAAAAATGAGTCTATATCGATAAAATCATTTTTCAATAAACAATAGACCTTTTTTAATGTCATTGACACCAGAACTAAGAGTTTCAACCAATAAGCATATTTTCTGATTTTAGTATCGATTCATTGCTAGAGTGAATTCAAATACCATAATCAAATGACCTAAAATAGTTCGATTTTTTTAACTTAAACACCCATTGAAGATCAACAAGGAATCTGATATCAGATAGAATAGAGCAATTCCAAAATTAACGGAACTTCACTTTCTATGTCTGATATCAGAAAAACTTCTTAATCAACAACTTCAACTGTGTGAAGTCTCTAGTATGTCACCAGTGTAGTGTCTCTGGTGGGTGTCAGTGCCGTAGGTAGGAAGAAATTAGATATTTTGGGCTTTGGTACAGTGACACACCGAGGGGCCAACCATGGTTTGGCCCGATGGACAGGGGTTCGAAAAATTAAATTCAAGATGGCCGGAAAATGCACTCATAATGAAGTTATTTGCAGAAATAGAAAGAAAAATTTATCAAGAAATTTATAAAAAAACATTTCTTCTCCCTTGCCCCGGAAGCTACGGTACCTTTCACTCTTACTTGATATCAAACACCGAGAAATTGAAATAATTTCTGCTAAACAAAGAAATTGAATTGGAGATTGATATCAGCCAAAAGTTTGGTCAACTCACGAAACATTTTCATAAAATTTAGTTTCATATATCTTTGTGTCGAATTTGTTCGCCCTACTAATTACACTGACCTGGTGTTCACTTTTTAATAACACAAAGTGGTCAGTGTGTGTGGACTTTCCTGAATCGCAAAATGTAAACCTGACTAAATCAAAAGTACTGAATATCAAATAAAGAAACTCGATTCCCCAAATCAGGAATATTGTTTCCATTGTCTGATATGAAGTACTCAATAGATTGTCTCTTTAATTTTGATTGAAATCATCTTGCAAATCAATTAATTTACTACAGTAACGAATTCAAATCAGACAAGAACTTTCAAAATCAAGAGGACTGAATATCAAGCATTTGAACCCTACTCCAAAAGGAAACACCTTTTCAATGTTTGATATCAAACACTCTATATAGATTACCAGAAAGTATAAATATCTTTTGATCAACGCACTCTTAAGATACCAAGTTATATCCTACAGAAATAACAGCCAGTCCATGCTAACAGATTCTCTCAGAATTGAACTCATCTTTCTAAGCGACTAATATACTGCAAAAACGATCGTTTGATTTCAAGCACGCTATAGATTGATAAGTAAATTATGGATGTATCTTTTTCAAAAGCATCTTCAATATACCAACCAAATCATACCTTTTCAAAACAAACTGAATCTAACAGTAGTAAAAAACCGGTTCAGATATGAGAAGACTCCTTTCATCGTTTGATATCAAGATACTCCATGTCGATTGAAATAAAGTATAAATATATTTTTATCCATATTCTTTATCAAGATACCAATGTAATTATAAACAAAAACACTTAATATCATGAATTAAGAGCAACCATTCCTAAAAGAAAGATATTTCTCACTGTCTGATATCATGCGCTCTACTGTTCACTGTAAAGTACTGATATTCTCTTTTCGAGACTTTCTTTAATGAGAAAAAAATATCTTTCTGAAAAAAGAATACTGGATGTCAGCGAATAAAAAAGTCTCATCTCTAAATGAAGAATTGTTTCATTTTCTGATATCAAACATTCCGTAATAGATTGCAATAAAGTTCGAATGTATCTTTTCATTGAAATCCTCATCAAGATACTAAGTCACATTAACAAGCAAGAATACTGAATATCAACCAACAAAACAGAACTATTCCTAAATGGAAAATATTTTTCATTTGCTGATATCAAGCGGCCTACTTTTCGCTGTAAAGTATTAATAACTTTTCTTCTAAACAATCTGCACTTTACCCAAAAATTCATAAATATGAAAGTCTCTGCCAAAAATCTTTTTTTTGATCATATGATATCAAACACTCCGTAATAGATTGCAATAAAGTTCGAACGTATTTTTTAATCCAAATCCTTTTCAAGATACCAAATCAATACAAACTAGAGAACTGAATATCATCAAATAGAAACAACTATTCATAAAAGAAAGATATTTCTCATTGTCTGATATCAAGCGCTCTACTTTTCACTGTAAAGTGATATCCTTTATTGGAAACAATGTTCATTCTACGATTTTCCCGAGAAAGACAACATTTGTTACATCTGATAATACAAGCACTTAATCTGCCAATTGGGAAAGCTCTTTCTGATACCTGTTATCAAACACCCAAAATCGAAGTTAGAAATAACTGTCTTTACACCAATATCTTTTTATCATATGATATCAAACATTCTATAATAGATTGTAATAAAGTACGAATGTACCTTTTTGTCCAATACTTTATCAAGATACCAAATCAACACAAACTAGAGAACTGAATATCATCAAATAGAAACAACTATTCCTTAAAGAAAGATATTTCTCATTGTCTGATATCAAGTGCTCTACTTTTCACTGTGAAGTACAAATACCTTTTCTTATACACTTTCTTTACTATTCAAAAAGCATATCCTTCTGAAACAAGAATACTGGATGTCATGAAATAAAATACGCTCAGACCAAAACGAAGCAGTCTTTTTATCATCTGATATCAAACACTCCATAATAGATTGCAATAAAGTTTGAAAGTATCTGTTCATTGAAATCCTCATCAAGATATTAGAACATGTTAACAAACAAGAATATTAAATATCAGCCAAGCGAATCGAACGTTTTCCAAGATGGAAAATATTTTTCATTGGCTGATATCACGCACTCTAGTGTTCATTTTAAAACGCAATGTGTCAGTACCCTTATCAATATTCATATCTTTCTGAAACAAGAATCAGCCTATGGGAAAGCTCTTTCTGATAGCTGTTATCAAACACCCAAAACCGAAGCTAGGAATAACTGTCTTTACACCAATGTCATCTTCATAATATACAAAGTAAGCCCCTTCCCAATGTTTTTTACTAAACACTCGATACGAAGTGATAAAGCATAAGTTGTGGGAATCCACCCGTTTGAGAACCGTGATACATAAAATCACATAATTTCCATAACAATGACATATAGGATATCAATCAAGAATGATGACCTATCAAAATAAAAGATATTTTCCATGGCTGGCTGATTTCAAACGCTCAAGATATTGATATAAAGATTTGAATACAGGAAGCCTGTTTCATGACTACATGAAATCACACATAGTACTAAATATCAGAATTTGAATATGACGATTCACGAGAAAGAAAGGCTATTTCCAATTTCTGATATTCAAGCACTCAATGACTCGGAGCAAATAAATGTAAATATCTGCCCATTGAAAAGCAGAGTATTTGACCGAAATGTCTGATATCAAGCACTCAATGCAATGTTTTCCTCGTTTTGAGTATATTGGTAAATTGAAAAGGCTGGAAAATTTCTTAGAATGTTCTTAATTTTTTAGCCCTTGAAGCCTTATGTTCTTATATATATATTACTCTGTCTTATGTAAAAAACCTGTATCAAACCACGGCCTTTATGAAACAAAACTATTGTAGAGGTTTTTTCATGTTCTGTTAAGTTACATAATTTCCGCCATTATGAAAGGAAGCGTTCGATTTGCATAAGGATTAGCTTCTACTGGTTCGAACGTTTGCTTCCATAATGACGGGAATTTCTTAACTAAACAAAAAATAAAAATCTCTCTACTAAGGATGGCTACAGAGACAATTCCGAAAAAGTTAAAAAGAAAATTTCTACATCAGAACAAGCAAATGTTGTCACCCTTTAAACCTGTATAATAGATACAACTTAAAGAATGCTTACATTTGCTTATTTAGTCCAAAATCCTGAAATCTATTCAAGTCAAATAGTTAAACGTTTTGATATTGATATCCTGAGAAAAGCTAATCAAAAGAGAACTATGAAAAACTATGAAATTATTTGACGTCACGCAGTTAAATTGACGTTACAATAGCTAGAATATTTTGATCCATAAACAAATTTTCTAGTCCAGTATTGAATAGTTTTATATATGACCATATTGTAGTAAAAAGTCTTTACTCACTCCCTCATTCGTTTGTTACCATTCAAATTGGAAAATTCTTCAAAATGAGAATTTCCCATTGCTTCGAATGGTAACAAACCAATAAATCATTTCGAGTTAAGATTTTCTACATTATGAACAAAAATTAAACTCAATTATGTAATAATAAGAACAATTTTTACAGACGTGCCTTTGAAAAACTCTTTTATTTTATTTGGATGAGACAATATCTTTAGACGCTGCCACGAAAAAAGAAGTTTAAAAAAAACCTTTCTTAAATTTTCGATTTTAAACATGAACATTCATTGGCTTCTTAATTAATAGCACAGATAAAATCTAAAGAAATGTTCGAAAAGCGCAAGAAATCAAATGATCATAGACGATATGTTCCTGCCTGTTGATATTCAAATAGAAAACATAATTCATTCATTCGTTCAGTTACTAACTTCCTACGCGAAAGTGAACCTTATTTGCCACTAGCCCGTGGTCCACTTAAGGCTTTTTGATATACTGAATGGGGATTAAACTAGCTAAGCTTGACTCGCCTTCATAAAAATGGCCAAAAGCATACTTAAGTCTAACTTTACGACGAAGAGATATTCCACTCTCACTTGATATCAAACACAATGAAATTGAAATTCTATGCTCAACAGAGCAATTTCAATTGGTATCAGCCAAAAGTTTGGTCAATTTACTAAACATTTTCAAAAATTTAACTAACAACTAAATCGTATCAAATCAAGAATACTGATGAATATCCTCAAATAAAAACTTACCGTTCCTAAAAGGAAGATAATTTTAGTCATCTTTCTATTTTCTGATATCAAACTGAATATCGACAAAAGTAAAAGAATCTTTCCGAAAAGGAAGATATTTTTCATTGTTCGATATTCAGCAGTCCGTAGATTGCAATAAAGTTACGAATATTTTTTTATGAAAATCCTCATCAATACATACCCACTCCCATATTTTAAACCAAGAATACTGGATATCAACAACCAAAACATGATTATTCCTATGAGGAAGATAATTTTCATTGGCTGATTTCAAGCATTCTACCTTTCACGATAAGTTTTCACCGTACCAAAAAGCATATCTTTCTGGAATGTCGAGCAAAAACACTAAACCCAAATGGAAGGAATCTTTTTATTTTCTGGTATCAAATATTCCATATGTTGCAATAAGGTAAGAAAAAAATGGAACATCATTCTCAAGAAATCAAATCATTTTTCGAAACAAGAATACTGAATATCAGTCAAGCAAAACAAACTACTCCTAAAAGGAAGATACGTTTCAGTGTCTGATATTCGCATCTCCGTAGATCGTGGTATATAAATATACGAATATATTTTGAAACAAGAATACTGAATACCAGCCAAGGGAAACCAACTGTTCCTAAAAGGAAGATATGTTTCACTGTCTGATATTCGGCACTCCGTAGATCGTGGTAAAGTTACGAATATATTTTAAAACAAGAATACTGAATACCATTCAAGAGAAAAGAATCAATCCTTAAACGAAGATGTGTTTCATTGTCTGATATTACGCACTCCGTAGATTGTGGTAAAGTTACGAATATATTTTGAAACAAGATTACTGAATATCAGTCAAGGGAAAGGAATTATTCCTTAAAGGGATGATATAATGTTTCATTGTCTGATATTGCGCGCTGCGTAGACCGTGGTTAAGTTACGAATATATTTTAAAACAAGAATACTAAATACCAGCCAAGGGAAAGGAATCATTCCTAAAAGGAAGGTATTCTTCATTGTCTGATATTCAGCACTCCGTAGATTTTAATAAAGTAACGAGTATGTTTAATATGTTTTTATCAAAATCCCCATTAACTTAGAATACTGAATACCAATCAACAAAAAGTAGCTATTCCTCAAAGGCGGATATTTTTCATTGGCTGATATCAAGCACCCTGCTTTTTACTGTAAAGTATGAATAACTTCTCTTCGAAACAAGCTGCACTTTACCAAAAAATTCATAAATAAGAAAGTCTCAGCCAAAAATCTTTTTTTTTGATCATATGATATCAAACACTCTGTAATAGATTACAATAAAGTTCGATTTTATCTTTTTATCCAAATCCTTATCAAGATACCAAATCAATATAAACAAGAACACTGAATATCATCAAATTAGAAACAACCATTCCTTAAAGAAAGATCTTTCTCATTGTCTGATATAAAGCGCTCTTCTTTTCACTGTAAAGTATGGTATCCTTTATTGGAAACAATCTTCATAGTACAAAAACACATCTTTCTGAAACAAAAATACTGAATTTCAGTAACTAAGCAATGCATGCATAGGCCAAAAAGTAACAATCTTTTCATTATCTGATATCAAACACTCAATAGATTGTTATAAAGTACGAATGTACCTTTTTATCCAAATCCTTTTCAAGATACCAAATCAATACAAGCAAGAATACTGAATGAATATCAACAAATTGAAACATCATTCCTAAAAGAAAGATATTTCTCATTGTCTGATATCAAGCGCTCTACTGTAAAGTATGGATATCCTTTTCAAAACAATCTTCCCTGTACAAAAAAGACAACATTTACTGTTCAATGTAAAGTACAGATACATTTTCTTCGACACTTTCTTTACTATTCAAAAAGCACATCCTTCTGAAACAAGAATACTAGATTTCAGGAAATAAAAGACGCTTCGACCAAAAACAAAGAATCTTTTTTCATTATCTGATATCAAACACTCCGTAATAGATTGCAATAGAGTTCGAATGTATCTGTTCATTGAGATCCTCATCAAGAATTAGAACATGTTAACAAACAAGAATATTAAATATCAGCCAAGAGAAACGAACTTTTTCCAAAAAGGGAAATATTTTTCATTGGCTGATATCACGCACTCTAGTGTTTATTGTAAAGCATAACGTGTTTTCTTCCCAACCCTCATCATTATTTACATCTTTCTGAAACAAGAATCAGCCAATGGGAATCATTCTTCTCGATTATAATAATGGTAGGAAATATATTAACATTTTCCTAACTTTTTCGTAAATATTATCAATCTTCCCATAATGGAAAGGTTTGTTGAACAGAAAATTTACCTTGGGTTAGACATTTCAAACGAAAAATTAAATTCAAGATGGCCGAAAAATGCACTCATAATGAAATTTATTTGGAAAAATAGAATGAAAAGTTTATCAAGAAATTTATAAAAAAAACATTTCTTCTCCCTTGCTCCCGGAAGCTGCGGTACCTTTCACTCTTACTTGATATCAAACACTGAAATAATTGAAATAATTTCTGCTAAACAAAGAAATTCAATTGGAGATTGATATCAGCCAAAAGTTTGGTCAACTCACGAAACATTTTCATAAAATTTAGTTTCATATATCTTTGTGTCGAATTTGTTCGCCCTACTAATTTCACTGACCTGGTTTTCACTTTGTAATAACACAAAGTGATCAGTGTGTGTGGACTTTCCTGTATTGCAAAATGTAAACCTGACTAAATCAAAAGTACTGAATATCAAATAAAGAAACTCGATTCCCCAAATTAGGAATATTGTTTCCATTGTCTGATATGAAATACTCAATAGATTGCTAGCAGCTACTTCTCAGAATCTTGTACGATTAATGTACTGCAGTAACAATCGTTTGATTTCAAACACTCTATAGATTGATTAGTAAAATATGGATGTATTTTCTTCAAAAATCATCTTCTATATAACAACCAAATCAGATCTTTCTAATCTACCATCAGATTCAGTTATAAAACAAAATAAATGAATCTAACAAATATAGTAAAGATCCTGTTCAAATACTACGAGAAGACTCTTTTTATCTTATGATATTAAACACTCCATAATAGATTGCAATAAAGTACGAATGTACCTTTTTATCCAAATCCTTATCAAAGTACCAATGTAATTAAGAACAAAAACACTAAATATCATCAAATGAAAACGACCATTCCTAAAAGAAAGATCTTTCTCATTGCCTGATATCAAGAGCTCTACTTTTCACTTTAAAGTATGAATGTATTTTCTTCGAAACTTTCTTTAATGTACAAAAACGCATCTTTCTGAAACAAAAATACTGAAGCCAGCAAATACGCTTAGACCGACGAATGTATCTGTTCATTGAAATCCTCATCAAGACACCAAATCATAGTTCAAAACAAGAATACTGAATATCAATCAAGGAAAAAGATTCATTCTTAAAAGGAAAATATTTTTCTTTGTCTGATATTCAGCACTCCGTACGTCGTAGTAAAAATACAATTGTCTTTTTATATAAATTCTCATCAGTATAATACTGGATATCAGCCAACAAAAAAGAACTATTCTTAAAAGGAAGATATTTCTCATTGTCTGGTATTCAGCACTCCGTAGATCGTAGTAAAAATACAATTGTTTTTTTATACAAATTCTCATCAGTATATACTGGATATCAGCCAACAAAAAAGAACTATTCCTAAAAGGAAAATATTTCTTATTGTCTGATATTCAGCACTCCGTAGATCGTAGTAAAAATACAATTGTCTTTTTATATAAATTCTCATCAGTATATACTGGATATCAGCCAACAAAAAAGAACTATTCCTAAAAGGAAGATATTTCTCATTGTCTGATATTCAGCACTCCGTCGTAGATCGTAGTAAAAATACAATTGTCTTTTTATATAAATTCTCATCAGTATATACTGGATATCAGCCAACAAAAAAGAACTATTCCTAAAAGGAAGATATTTCTTATTGTCTGATATTCAGCACTCCGTAGATCGTAGTAAAAATACAATTGTCTTTTTATATAAATTCTCATCAGTATATACTGGATATCAGCCAACAAAAAAGAACTATTCCTAAAAGGAAGATATTTCTCATTGTCTGGTATTCAGCACTCCGTAGATCGTAGTAAAAATACAATTATCTTTTTATATAAATTCTCATCAGTATATACTGGATATCAGCCAACAAAAAAGAACTATTCCTAAAAGGAAATATTTTTCATGAGCTGATATTCAGCACTCCGTCGTAGATCGTAGTAAAAATACAATTGTCTTTTTATATAAATTCTCATCAGTATATACTGGATATCAACCAACAAAAAAGAACTATTCCTAAAAGGAAATATTTTTCATGAGCTGATATTCAGCACTCCGTCGTAGATCGTAGTAAAAATACAATTGTCTTTTTATATAAATTCTCATCAGTATATACTGGATATCAGCCAACAAAAAAGAACTATTCCTAAAAGGAAGATATTTCTCATTGTCTGGTACTCAGCACTCCGTAGATCGTAGTAAAAATACAATTGTCTTTTTATATAAATTCTCATCAGTATATACTGGATATCAGCCAACAAAAAAGAACTATTCCTAAAAGGAAAATATTTCTCATTGGCTGATATTCAGCACTCCGTAGATCGTAGTAAAAATACAATCGTCTTTTTATATAAATTCTCATCAGTATATACTGAATATCAGCCAACAAAAAAGAACTATTCCTTAAAGGAGGATATTTCTCATTCAGCACTCCGTAGATCGTAGTAAAAATACAATTGTCTTTTTATATAAATTCTCATCAGTATATACTGAATATCACCCAACAAAAAAGAACTATGCCTAAAAGAAAATATTTTTCATGAGCTGATATCGGACTCTAGTTTTCATTGTAAAGCATAATGTGTTTTCTTTGCAACCTTAATCGATATTCAAACCTTCCGAAACAAGAATACTGAATATCAACCAAGCGAAACGAACTTTTTCCAAAAAGGAAAATATTTTTCATTGGCTGATATCAAGCACTCTAGTGTTCATTGTAAAGCATAACGTGTTTTCTTCGCAACCCTAATCGATATTGACATATTTCTGAAACAGGAATCAGCCAATGGAAATCGTCTTTGTCGAATATAATAATAATTGAATATATTTTCATCCTTCTCCAATGCTGGACAAAAGGTTGTAGATAAATGAAATTTCAGTGAAAAATTATGAGAAATAGAGCAAAATGACTCTTCAATGTGTCTGAAAGGGGATGGAAGTTAAGAAAAACACTTTTGAAGTCGTTGCATCGCTTTTGAGAGAACCACAAGCAGAAAATCAGCGTTTTGATACTGGTGTAAGCCAGTTAATCAAGCCCTTGTGGTTTGCCCTTGCGGTTAGACTGCAGTGGGTGACTTTCAAAGACAGCTTTGGATGGGTTTGGAAAGCACCCAGAGCCTCTTGGGAACTTGTTTTTGATCGATATTGAAGTATTTTGCAAATATTGCAGAAGTCTACAAACCTTTTGTCCAGCATTGTCACTTATTTGTAAATATTATCAACCTTCCCATAATGGAAAGGTTTGTTGAGCAGAAATATTACCTTGGGGTTGACATTTCAAACTAGACTTTTTCGAATTGTCTGACAAACAAAAAAGTCATATATCTGAAATGTCAGAACACCATCCGATAAAGGAAAATGTCCTAGACTATTTCTGATATCGAACATTCCACCTAACTTGATTAAAAACCTGATGACAAACATCTACAGAACAAAATTGAATCTTCAAAATTTCCTTGAATAGAATAACTTAAGCAGTATGTCCACTGAAAAAATAAGTTCGTTACAAATGCCTGTTAATGAAAATAAATTGAAATTGAATATGAACAGGAGACTTACAAGGTTTTATATGTATACAGCAATATACGATTATAGCCAATGAGACCACATGGCTGTCCTTTGGGAGTTCTGTTTGTTTAAAGTCAAATAATTTCTTTGGAGATCGATGGAAAATGAAAAGATGAAAACACCGACTCTGAAAAACAAACATTTGCCTGGAAAAAAAAACATTTAACTTATTTGACGTCAATTTAGAAATGTTATTGACATCAAATTTAATAACTATGACGCAATCAACAAGTTAATAACCGTACAGCCTAGAAGCTACTTTTCACATTTTCCTGCTGTATCAAATAAAAATATAAAATATCGAATTTCAGATCACCTAATTTCCAGATAAGGAGATCCTTTTTCGAATAAAAACTTCCCCCGGACTTTCGGAATCATTGAGCGCACTTTAACAAATATTGTTCACTGCGGCTATCTTTATTTGATTAAGTACCATTCGTTTACCTCGCTTACTATCTGTCTTGAGAGAACTTTTGAACAAACCATCGCCATTGACAAACATTAAACTGGGTCTTTCTAACTTTTCATCTTCTGTCAAATGTTTTTTCATTGGATTGTTTCTTTCCAGAAATGATCGCTCAACCTCTTTGTTTCATATCTATCTTTGGAAACATCTTCATAAAACGAATGATGTTCCCTTTTGACCGATATTATACAAATACATATACTCTGGCAAACTTCCAATGAACCAACCAGTAAGAAATATATATTTCCCACATAAAGTTTAAGTTTCTGAACGTTCTAATTTCTTAACTTAACTACTCATTGAAGATCAACAAGGAATTTGATATCAGACAAAATAGAGCAATTCCAAAATTAACGGAACTTCACTTTCTATGTCTGATATCAGAAAAACTTCTTAATCAACAACTTCAATTGAATAATTGTATTGGATTGTTTTAATATATCGTCAGCGTAGCGTCTTTCTTTGGTATTAAAGTCTGTCCCGAAAGTATATAGACACTGTAGTTTTTCTACTTTTCCTCAGCACCCATTCGTGTATGTTGGAAAGTTATTCATCGTTGGAAAGACATTTCCAAAGAGAATAATCTAAAGGATGAACGATTTTGGAAAAACTGAATACTGTATTTACTGCTTTGAATGTCTTGGTGGCTCAGGGTGACTTAAAATTCAACCTCGAAATTATCATTCAGGGGTATAAAAATGACAAAATTATGACAGAAAATTATCAAAAATGACTACCTCACATGGTCATGAATTCTCGTTATTTGGACCAAAGTTTGAAAATTTTGTCTGAAACTTGGAAAAAATAGTCTCTAAGAGGGTCGTAAAAATGTTAAAAAGGGACATAACCGTCCCCTCGCAAACTTGACACAACCTTAATCTTATTGAAAAAAGGTATTTCTTACTTCAACCTCTAATAGTTTAATATCAAGGATATCCAATATCAGGAATCGAAACAGAAAAGTTCCAAAACGGAACTCTACTTTCAATGCCTGATATCAGAAAAACTTCTAAGTTAAAGTCAATTCCACAGGGTTATATGAAGTTGTTTGCTGATATTGCAAAAGCAATGATGTGTTGGACCATTCGTTTAAAATTCTCATTCAACACTTTTTAACGTCGGGGAATTCTGAATTGATGGAAAACTGTGCGCCCTTTTTTCTCTAATAAAGGACCAATAAGTGAGAAAATAACCTTAGTCGAAAATGATGAACTGATTAAAGATGATAAAGAAATTGGAAAAATGTTTAATGAGTTCTTCATAAATATCACTGAAAAATTAGATCTCAATCAACCACCAACAGAACCAGTGCCTCTCAATGAACTTTCTGATAATATTCTTCAAAATGAAATAATGCTTTTTAGAAACCACCCTAGTATACTCAAAATAAAAGAAAAGGTATCAAACAATGAAAACTCCTTCCAGTTTAGAAACACCACCGAAGACGAAGTAGAGAAGATAATTAACAACCTTAAGACAAATAAGTCTCAAGCGGAAAATGATATACCAGCGAAAATAATTAAAAAATACTCTCACTTATTTGCAAGCTGCTTCTCTATAAGCATAAATGACTCCTTCAGCTCAGGTATTTTTCCCAACATTTCCAAGTTCGCGACAGTCACCCCAGTCTACAAGAAAAATTCTAAAAACGATAAAAGTAACTATAGACCAATAAGTATACTGCCGGTAATATCCAAAATTTACGAAAGAGTATATCACAATCAAATATCAGAATACTTTGAGCACTACTTTGATGAACAACAATGTGGTTTCAGGAAAGGATATTCCATTCAAACCTCTCTTCTCCCAATGGAAGAGCTCTGGAAGCTAGCCAATGACAAAAAAGATGTTTTTGGGGCACTACTCATCGACCTTTCTACCCAGTGGGCACAAGACGTCCTTAGGACGTCCCTGAGAGGTCCATTTCGGACGAAGGGACGTCCAATCGGGACGGCTTGAGGACGTCCTGAGGACGTGAAAAATGAAACGCTTTTGGTCCGTCCGATACTGGTCCGTTCCGGACGTCCAAGGGACGTTAAAAGGACCTGAAAAGGACGTGTTTCGGACTCCATTTTGCTTTGGAGACGTCCGACGGACGTATTTCAGACGTGATACGGACGTCCGGACTTTCTTTTTTAGGCGCTAGGATTACGTACTATAGACGTTAAAAGGACCTGAAAAGGACGTGTTTCGGACTACATTTTGCCTTGGAGACGTCCGACGGACGTATTTCAGACTTAATACGGACGTCCAGACTTTCTTTTTTAGGCGCTAGGATTACGTACTAAAGGACATCACAATTAAGCAGAGAATCCTGTACATCATAGGAGCGCAAGGTGCTTTGACAAGGATCGGGTACAAAAGATCAAAATAGAAAATATTGTTGAAATTTCTTGATGTTATATTTTAGATAAAAATAAATAATTGTTTATATGGAACAAAAATGTACAATTTTCTTTATGTACATTTTTTTCTACAGATATTGAATATATTAATCGATTACTGTAATACAATAATACTACTTTTTACTGGAAAAATACATCTAGATAAAAATTTTAGTACTAATAAAATCGGAAATGTTAATTTGAAAGTAAAAGTCATTAGAAATAACTTTAATGATTGAAATATGAATTTTAGTGAAGAAGCTTTTATTCTTGGTAAATAACAATGAAATGGGCTTATTCTAGCAGGAACCAATTTTGATGTCAAAAGCGCTGTAATCTAAGTACAACAAAGAAGGCAAAAGCAAAAACCAGAAAATTTGAATTTCGTGAAAACTTATCTTGGCACATGTAAGTTTCTTTTATTGATGACAAATTCAAACTAAACGTGTTCAAATTTGTCTTATCATCAGAAATTAGTTGACATCGGTAAACAACTTGGAGATGTCATCAAACAAGCAAAAGATGATGAACAAGTGGAAAATGGAAAAAAGAAGAAAAATCGTTCAAAAATAAATGCTCTACGTACACTTCTATGCTTGATTGTAGGGGGTCTATTAAGCAGGGAAGGGATCGACACACCGCTTGAAATATAATAAAACGAGGGGTCATAATTTGATATCATAAGGATATTCCACTCAAACCTCTCTTCTCCCAATGGAAGAGCTCTGGAAACTAGCCAATGACAAAAAATATGTTTTTGGGGCACTGCTCATCGACCTTTCTAAGGCCTTTGACTGCATGTGCCACAAATTACTTGTAGCAAAGATCAGTGCATACGGGTTCGATGACCTTTCCACTGGGTTAGTCATGAGTTATCTAGAAAATAGGCAACAAAGGACAAAAGTAGGCAACGAACTGAGTAACTGGATCAAGATCAAGGATGGTGTTCCCCAGGGATCAATCCTTGGCCCTCTGTTTTTCAATATTTATATCTGTGACCTCTTTTTCATCATTGAGGATACTAAGGTTGCGAATTATGCGGACGATACGACACCCTATGTTAGTGCTCCTACCTGGATTGAAGTAAGTGGTAAACTAAGCTCTGTAGCAAAAAAAATCTTCACATGGCTTTCGATTAATCAAATGGTTGGTAATGCTGACAAATGTCAGCTAATAGTTAACATCATTGACGACTCGCTCTATCTAAATATTAGAGAAGAAACTGTTTTCAATACCAAAACGTCAAAGATTCTTGGAGTAACCTTCGATAATCTTTTGACGTTTGAATCGCATATAGAAAATCTTTGCAAGAAAGCTAGTTTGAAAATAACCGCCTTAGCCAGAATGAGCACATATCTCACTTTAGAAAAAAAGAAACGCTTGATGAATGCTTTCATTAAATGCCACTTCAATTACTGTCCTCTCATATGGATGTTTCATAGCAGAGCTCTAGAAGATAAAATCAACAATCTACATAAAAGATGCTTGAGAATCGTTTACTCAGACTACAACTCGTCATTCGATGATCTGTTGAAACTTGACAACGGTTCCACCTTCCATCAACGAGCAATTCAATCCTTATCCGCAGAGCTATTTAAATCAAAACTCAATGAATCAGAAAGTAAAATATTTCTCAAAAACCAATGTAAGATCAACACGAGAAAAAGGAATTCCTTTCGTAGTAGAGTAGTTGAAAGTGAAATGAATGGAAAATCGTCTTTAGCTTTCCTGGGACCTAAAATCTGGGCTACCCTTCCCGATGACTTTAAAAAACTTAAAAACCTAGATGAATTTAAGAAAGAAATCAAGCAATGGAGGCCCACTACTTGTCCTTGCCGAAACTGTCGCACTTTTATCCATGGCGTTGGTTTCATTGATTGAATTTAAATTAATTTGTAAATAATAGTTGATCTTGAGTATCAACCTTCTAGATAGATTTGTAATTAATAGTTGATATTGATTAGCCTCGAGCTAAGTACACATTGTACTACTGTGCATCAACTTTAAAGAAAAGAAACATAAACATAAACATAAACATATGGTCTGCATGTTTGTGACTTAAAATCTTAAAATGATTCAATTTATCGCAAAACGTTATTTATTTTCAAAACTCCATTAGGTTGAAATTGAAGAGTCAGTCCCGGGGGATACCTAGACAAAAGGAGGGTACGGGTATGTACCGCCCTTAAGGGTCCCTTTTTTGGATCTTCAAAATCCCATTAACGGTCGTAGAAATCACATAATCTAATTCCAGTCCCCCTAAAGATTGTAAAAACAGCTTCCATATTGTGACCCTCAAAAGTCTGAGTTTATATAGTACAGTCCCAATAAGGGTCACAAAATTCACAAAAATTTGGTTTTTTTTTCTCCATATAAGTCCTTCTAAGGGTCCGTTTTGGCCCCTATAAGGGCCCGACTGTCGAAATTCGGGCGGCACATACCCGTCATCCCGTTAACCTAGTATACCCCCGCCCGGGGAGTCAGTGATGAAGACATCATCTTTGTAACTCGTATAGCAAAACTCGAATGTTTCGTAACTGGAACATTATCGTGAGCACACACTATGTAGAAATCGGTACTGAATAACAACAAAAGCATGAACTATCTGAATTAGACGAGAATACTTACAAATATTCACAATCTTTTGGTGGATTAGTTTCTGGAAATAAAACTTTACCAACATGAACGTTTTGTTTGGGAATGCAAGAATGTTTTGATAATGAAATGTTGATATTCCCAAAAGATTTTATTTGACGCCAATTATAAAAATTTGTAATAATTTCGTCAAAATTGAAAGAAACGTTTGCAAATACACTAGACAAAAAAATACGCCTGCCAACCGTAAATATTTTAAAGGGGCTGGGTCAAGCTTACCAGGTCGAGGGAATGACGTCAAAATTTCATATTTATGAAAACAAACTTTGATTACCTGAAAATCGACCGGTCTTTTAAGGGCCAGTAAATAACTGGTATTTTAAGGACCAGTAAATGACCGGTAAAACTTTATTGAAAGGCCGCTACGTCTCCAGTTGATTTAGCGGTCATTTCAATGCGTCCAGTCCGAGACCGGCCTTGATCGACCGGTCGACATCCTTTCATAACAGTTTGTTTTTTTAAATCATTACTAACAAACACTAGAAACAATAGAAAACGATTGTCAAAGTAGGTAGTCAAGAAACCTTAAAAACTAATTCTTGTGGCTTCTTAGAAAAAAGGGGTCATTTTTTAAAATTTTGAAATTTTGAAAGAACGCGGTGACTGCTTGACTCCAGCTACGAAAGAAGAGTTATAGTGTGGTCTTGTTACAAAAGTACAGGCTGTTTGTAGGAAAAAAAATAATATATAGCTGAAACTTTCTCTAGACCTTCTCTATAGGATGCTTATGCCTCAGGAAAAAATCCCCTAAAATCCCACTGGTGGAACATCCCTTTTTTGGGCAATTTCTTTTTTCCCCAGGCAAAACCCTAAGGTCAAAAATTTTTGAAAATTTCAAACTCTTTTTGAGACAACATCATGTATACCATTCGAAAGCTCTCAAAAAACTATATAGAAGACTTTGAAACGGGTATAGCCGATTTCATTACCTAACTCGAGATAATTCACGCAGAAGATGCAATTTTTGGTCAATTTTAGACCAAAATGTGGCGAAAAGTGGAACTCGCGCGTGAAATATCTCGAGTTAGGTAATGAAATCGGCCATACCCGTTTAAAAGTCTTCTATATAGTTTTTTTAGAGCTTTCGAATGGTATACCTGATATTGTCTGAAAATGAGTTTGAAATTTTCAAAACATTTCGCCCTTAGGGTTTTGCCTGGGGAAAAAAGAAATTGCCCAAAAAGGGAATGTTCCACCAGTGGGATTCTAGGGGATTTTTTTCCTGAGGCATAAGCATCCTATAGAGAAGGTCTGGAGAAAGTTTCAGCTATATATTATTTTTTTCCTGTAAATTATGCTAAACGACCCCACTATTATTCTATGAAAAGAAAGACTTCTTATCTAACTGGCATCAAACATGATCAAATCAGATACAGATACTGTTAAAACATTATCAACCGAAAAGAGCTGCCATTTTAGTCGTTTCTTCGTGATTGAAATTTCAACAGATAAAGTTGCTTAAGTTTTGATTCTTGTTCCGGGGGATACTAGGCTTATGAGCTGACGGATATGTGCCGTCTGACACTTTCGACCCTCGGACCCTTAGCGGGACTAAAAAACGAAAAAAAGAAAATTTTGTGAGTTTTACGATCCTTATTGGGACTAATCTGACTAGATTTAGATCTTTTTAGGGACAAATATTTTTTTCCAAACCTTAGTGAGACTTTGGAAGTCCAAAAATGCCACCCTTAAGAGCGGCACATACCCGTACCCTCTACTTGCTTAGGTACCCCCCTGTCCCTGTTTTACTTTGCTTAAGGATATCTCCAACTCACAACCCAAAGAAAATTTCCCGCAAATAGATATCTTGACCCCTGTTCCCAATGAATATATATGACCACGACGTTAGATTTTGGAAACGTAGATCTTCCAATAACCTCGAAATCTTCCCATAATTTCGAAATCTTCATTTCTCTTGACAAATTACTGACCCTTTGGCATTTAAGTTGTATTCAGACATTATCTCCTAAAACTTCATACATAAAAAGAAAATATTGAACACAGATCTTACCGCGCAACATTGATGACAAATTTTGCCACAAACTTTTACTACCGATTGTTAGTGTGAAGGTTTCGATCACAGACTTGCACCGCAATTGAATGTGTTCAAATCTCAAGCACTTCCTTGCATAGTGTTAGCAGAAATTCTCTACCTTCACCGATACAATCTTTACTTTAGTGAGATCGATTTTTTTGACAACTGCAACATTTCAGTCAAACATCTAGTCGAGAGCTGGCTCAGGCTCATCTCAATGTCTGAAAGTAATAGAGCCAGGGTTACTACAACAAACCCGGACTCATAACATCATTAACTTTAGTCTAGCAAGCTAGACGACTAATTTATACATAGTAGAAATAAAGCAAAAAGTAATGAATGGAACAATTTTAGTCGTCTAGAAACCTTTGTGCACTAACTCCAAACAAAAGAAAAGTGTCAATATTGCAATTATAATTTTTTCCTGCTCAAAATAATTCTTGAGAAAAAAGAATATGTGTGGATTTGTGTATTGAAAGTCTTTCATTTGAGTTGATTTCGTTTTGAGAGTTTGTTGTTGCTTGATAAATTGTTTTCTCGCTACGCAAGTTTCTGCGTAGCTAGCCCCTGTATCTATAAGGCTGGAACACCGGATTCTTCCAGTCGTTTATACAAACTAAATCCCGTATTATTATTATTAGTATTGGTATTATTAGTATTACACGCATTATAAACGACTCCAGTCTACATTAACTTAGAAAATTATGAGCTTTTTGTCTCTTTATCGCTCACACATCCTTTGTCTTGCGATACGTCATATAGAAAATTCCAGAAATTACCCAAATAAATGCTTTCTTGAGATTTCTCAACGTATCAATATACGAGCACATAAATCTATGCAAAGTCAACTTCTTTTGCCATTGCCAATCAGATTGATAAGATAAAAGCAAATGGTAATAATAGAAGAAAGAATTTAGAAACTTACAAAGCATTACCAACTGATTCTACGGCTCGAAGAAATTTTCTCTAATTTTCCATTTGTAGCATTTTCATTACATGTATTGGAAGTTTGATTTATTTGACGTCAATTGAAATGAATATCTAGATTAATGACGTCAATATTAAATAATCAGATCCGTGTCTAGACTCACTAATATTTCCCAAAAGACCACCCTGGTTTAATCGACCTTGATCGCTTTGGTACAGTGGAACCTCTAATTAGTGGACCCATCCGGGAAACAGATTAGTGTCTGTGACTAGCGGCCTAGGAAAAATACTTTGTCCGCTAATCAAGGGTGTCCGATCCTACCCTTCTATGGAATAATTTTGTTTCATTCTATCGCATGGGACTAATTAAATACCATAACATAAATCCCAAACACAGAATTATAATACGTCTATGAAAAAGAGGCTTTCTATAGTTTTTGTATCATTTAAAAAATGTTCATCACTCTGATGATGCTTTTGTTGTGAAGCAAAGTATTAGTTTTTTCAAAAAATGAAAATTTTGTTGTTTGTGATCTGACTCCACATTGATCCATGGCAAACTCAATTTTCGGATTAACCCTATTCAACCTAGGCTTTTAGGGGCGGTTAAGAACTAGGGGGGGGGGCTTTTCCTGTACCACCCCTTAACTTTTGATCTAGTGGGTCTTTTTGGATGAAATTTGGCACACAAGATCCTTGTCACGTAAGGTAACTTTTGCCAAAAAGTTTTTTTGATGACGTCTTTCATCATGCCCAAAGTGAGCAAAAACCCAAAATTTCCTTTGTTCTTATAAATAGCTATTGTATTCTAACAAAAGATTTAGGAAAAAGTTGCCTGATTTTAAAATGCTTATTTTATCCTAAATATTCAATAAATTACGGTTTAAACGATATATTTGACATTAAAAATCAATTTGTATTGGAAAAGTGTCAATTTTTGTGACACCTTACTGTCAGATATGTCATCATGCTCAAGGTGTGAAAATTTTTAGATGTCAAATTTTTTTTTATTTTGAAGCTAAATAACAATTGGGAATTTACAGAAAATTTCGCGGCAAAAAATCTATTATTTCAGGAGCTATTACCAATAGTTTGACCTCCGAACAGAAAGAGCCCCCCCCCCCTAGGCCGAATAGGGTTAAGTTTTATCTTGTTTTTACTGAAGCTGTCATTATGATCAAAGTTTTTGAAAATGTTTTGCTTTATCTCATTTATAGGCGATCGTTCAAAGTGTGGCATCATTGCACGTTCCATTTTGGGGAGATTCGATTGGTTATTTCTTTCATCGAATGTCAAGACATGTTAAAGATGATGAACACATGAATGAATACCAAAAGGTAAGTGTTTTTCTAATGCATCAACTATTTTTTAATCAACTAGAGGGTTCCCGTCGTTCAAAAGTCGGTTAAAATGTGTGTATCTGTAATCTGAAATGTGACTTAGCCTTGTTTAGGCTCTTGTCATTATTGATTGGTTTCTATGAATGCAAAACAAAAAATTAAGCTGAAAGAGAAGAAGAGGACAAGGGTTAGTCGGGTAAAATCACAGCTTACGCTTTAAATAGTTAGTTAAGGTAGATATTATTCGGGGGGGGTTACATTTTGATTACAGGATTACGTCGGTTACATTTTAGGCAGTAATGGCGCGTGATCGATCCAGATTCATTAGATATGCTGACGTCATGAGTGTCAAAGAAATCAAGAAGAAGCAAAAACGAGCCAAGAAACGTCTTCACGTAAAACAAATTTACAGGTAAATGGGTGGTCCCATTAAAAATCCACGCGGGGGTCTTTTACCACCTGGAAATCTTAGAAAATCTTTTTACCACTGGAAAAATGAAAAAAAAAACACTCTCTAGAAATTCTTCTCCGATTACCCCCTGGAAATGTTCGTCCACCCCCTGTATGGCAATGACAGAAGCTTCTTTATTTTTTATGTTTCGACCTTATGCAAGTGCCATTATCAGTGAAAAGGATTACCTGCATTGATTTTCTAACTAATGTTCGAACTTCATTCTTTTAGGAAATCAGCATTGCTTATTGTGTTATTCTTAATTGTACTTGGAATGACTTGTCTTTCGCACAATCGATCTCTTTACGAATGGGACCAAGAACTCAGGTAATATTCATTTTACTTTTGTTTATGAATTCTATTTTCACAAATGTGCAACCCTGTCTCACAGCCCTTGTGGAATTTTTCCCACTGGCGGGGAGATAAATTCCCATCGAGATCCCTCGTGATAGAAATTATATTATTCCAAGCTAAGAAATTCCGGTGCAATTTTTGGACCTACCCCGGTGGGGTGGAGGTCCTATAAATTAACCTGTGTTCGTCCGTCCGTTCGTCCGTTCGTCTGTTACTGTGATATTTTTATTGTAATATATTGTTTTGGGTCATCGAGACTAATCGAGGCCTATTTAGTGCTTTTGTTAATTTTGTTTACCACAGTCCTCTAAAGAAAGTCATTGAGACAACACGTAAAATATTTCATGGTCCACACGTGCCGCATATTAAAAAGAGAAGAAAAAAGTTAAAGTGTGTGAGTGTTGAGAAAAAAAAAATTGTAAGAAAGAAGAGAAACATAAAAATTAAAAAGTCGAAACAAGAAAATACATAATAAAAATTGAAAAATGGTTGATGTTGAGAAACTTGGCAAGAAGCGCAACGCTCTCACATCATATGTTAACAAGTTGATTTTGGAGTGCGAAGAATGGAACAAAGATGCTAAAAGTAACAAAAACGCTCTTGAAACCACTTGTAAAATTTTAAATAAAAAGTTACAAATTATCATTGAGATTACGGATAACATCGTGGATGAATTAGACGATGAAGAGCAAATGGGAATACAATATGAGAAGTGTTCCAAAGTTGAGCGTCGAGTTGAGTCGTTGATTTTAGCCGTCAAAAGTGAACTGTCAAAAGAGAACCCAAAAATTGCTGTTAGTGATAGTAGTGTCACAAGTACCCGAGAGAAACAGCGGAAAGCTGATATTCGTCTACCCAAATTGAGTTTGAAACCCTACGATGGAGATCCGTTGAAATGGAAAACATTTTTCGATACATTTGATTGTGCTGTTCATCAGAGAGATGATATGACCAACGTCGAAAAAATGACATACCTCACCAGTTTACTTGAAGGAGAAGCGGAATCTTGCATCCAAGGTATAACACTATCTAACGAAAATTACGATATTGCGCTCAAAATGTTAAAAGAAAGGTTCGGTGATGAACAGATAATTATTAGTGCGCATATGAATAAATTGTTAAACTTAGAAACAACATCAAACTTTATCGATATCAAAGAACTGAGAATGCTTTACAACAACATCGAAATTCAAATTAGAAATCTTCGTGGAATCGGTCTGGAGGAGAAACGTTACGGCCCTATGCTCGCACCAGTTATTATGTCGAAATTGCCACAAGAAATAAAATTGTTGTTGACTAGAAAGTTCGGAAAGGATGTATGGGCAATCGATAAGTTACTCGAAGCCTTACAACAAGAAGTCGAAGCTCGAGAAAAGGTCCTTCTTACAGAGAATGAAGGTGTCGAAAATTACGAAAACCTAATGAGTACCGGTCGTCCTACAGACAGCAAAAGAAGACAACCGTTCCGTACCTTTCCATGCGTTTACTGTGGAAACGCTTCACACAAAGCCTATCAATGTTCCAAGATATCGAAACCAGAAAGTCGAAAGGATTTTCTCATCAAACAGAAACGATGTTTCAAGTGCTTGAAAATAGGACATGATAGTAAAAGTTGTAGATCGATGCGCAGTTGTTATCATTGTCGAAAAAATCATCATAGCAGTATTTGTAAAACCTTCAAGAAAGAGGAAGATACGCCAGAAGATACTCAGTCGAATTTAGCAAGCAGTTCGTGTACCGTTTTGCTACAAACAGCCAAAGCCAAAATCGAAAATGTCGAGAAAAATCGTTCGTCCGAAAGTAGAATTTTCTTTGACCCTGGTAGTCAGTTGAGTTATGTTACACCCACATTGAGTCGAAAGCTGAATCTAAAGCAAATTGGAAAAAAGGAACTTTGTATCCAATCGTTCGGAAACAACAAAACCGTCAAAACCTTACCCTTGGTCGAATTTAACGTGAAAACTTCGAAAGGACAGGTTCCTGTGCAAGCCTACGTATCCGAAATCAGTCAACCCGTTTCGAGACAGAACACAGTCGAATGTCAAAAACGTTTTGAACATTTGAAAGGTTTAAAACTGGCAGATCCAAATCATGAAAAAGCCATCGATATTGATATTTTGATTGGCTCAAACTTTTATTGGGATTTTATACACACTGAAGGTGCTGTTACTGGCAAGTCTGGCCAGCCCATTGCTTTGAGTTCGTCGTTGGGATACGTTTTGAGTGGTCCTGCTGATTTAAAAGAAAAGATTTCGTCCGGAATTTTTTTCTCACATGTTTTGAAAGCCGTCATTAGTGAAAATGATCGATTATCTGAAACCGTTGATAAGTTCTGGGACTTGGAGAGTCTTGGAATAAAATGTGAAAACTTTGATACCGAAAAACGTGAATTTGTGAAGGAGTTTGAGAACTCATTAAAATTTAACGAGAAAGAGAAAATGTATGAAGCAACATATCCAGTCAAAAAGGAGAATTGGTCGCTAGGAGATAATTATGAACTGTGTAGAAAAAGACTTCAATGTTTATCAAAAAGCTTCGAAAACAATCAACAATTATTGAAAGATTATCAAAAGATTTTCAATGAACAGTTAACAAAAGGTGTTATCGAAAAAGCGCCAAATGATCAAGAGGTTGGAAAAACACATTACATTCCGCACCACGCTGTTATCAAACCAGAAAAATCAACAACAAAGGTACGCATTGTTTATCAGTCTGTGCCACTAACCCGATCGGGAAGATTCTTCCGAAATGGGAAGAACCTTCCCGAACGGGAAGAACTTACTCTATTTTTTCTGCCCGTTTTGGAAGATTCTTCCTCTTTGGGAAGTTGAAAATTGACTGAATCTCGGCGAAGCTGTACGATGACCGGCGAAAGTTGAAACTTTTTGGAGGTGAAGAAGCATCAAATTTTAAGGTTTTTCACCGAAAGAAAAGCAGACTTTACCGTACAAATCTTGTTAAATTGTGAAAAAACTGCGTAAACTTCCCAAACGGGAAGTTTCAACCCGATCGAGTTTTCCTTAGTTTCTCGCTTCTTCCCGATCTGGAAGCCCGTTAACCCGTTTGGGTGTTAAGTTAATTTCCCGTTCGGGAGGATTCTTCCCATTTCGGAAGAATCTTCCAATTTTGGAAGAATCTTCCCGATCGAGTTAGTGGCACAGACTGTTTATGACGCGAGTGCAAAGGCAAATAACAATGAGTTATTTTCTTTAAATGAATGTTTAGAGGCGGGTCCTCCATTGAATACAGATCTCTTTGAAATTTTGTTACGTTTTCGAACAGACAAAGTCGCCATTGTCGGTGATATTGAAAAGGCTTTTCTACACATTAAACTAAACAACGAACAGAGAGACCTTACTAGATTTTTATGGTTCAAAAATTCAGACAAAATTGATTTTAAAAACTTTGAAGCAAACGAAATTGTTGAGTACCGGATGTGCAGAGTTTTGTTTGGGATAAACGCATCGCCCTTCGTTTTGAATGCCACCCTACAACATCATATCAGAACAGCAAACGACGCAGAGTTCGAGAACAACCTTATCAAATCGCTACATGTGGATGATTTGACAACAAGCAAACGAACTGTTGCTGAAGCTGAAGAGTTTGTCGAGAAAACGAAAGAGCATTTATCGAAAGCATCGTTTAACCTGAGAAAATTCCAATCCAACTCGAAGGAACTTGAATCCAAACTCCAATCGAAATACGGAGAAACCGAAAACCCTACTGTGATGGGTAAGACGAAAGTCCTTGGTGTTACATGGGACAAAGAATCTGACGAACTTTGTTTCCAACTCAAAAGCTTAGCGAGTTTGAAACCGACGAAACGCAATGTGTTGAGAGCATTGGCGTCCATTTATGATCCGTTAGGACTGATAAACCCTGTCGTGTTAACGTTGAAATTGTATTTTCAGAAATTGTGTCTAAGTAAAATTGATTGGGACACGCCCATCGACGGTGATTTGCTTTGTGAATGGCAAAATTTGGTGAAAGACTTTGAGTATACACAGGAGATCAGAGTCGAAAGAGCTTATTCGAGTGTTAAACAAAATGTCAAGGAAATTCAGTTACATGGCTTCTCAGATGCTTCTGACGACGCACATGGTTGCTGTATCTACACACGAATCGTATCAAAGGATGGTGATATCAAGACAAGCCTCGTCACATCAAAGTCACACGTGAATCCAATCAAGACGAAATCAAAAAACCAAACCTGATGACCAGAAGTTGACGACACCCAGAATGGAGTTGGTAGCTATACTTATTGTATCACGTCTCATGAATGTTGTTAAGAGACACTTAGAAATGAACTTTGAATTTGAAAATTTTACTGTATGGACTGACAGTAGTGTTGCTTACTGTTGGGTCAAGAACATTGAAACTTCGAGAAAACAAGATAGATATATTAAGAATATTTCTGATGAGATTAGACGAAATTTTGAATCTCTCTCGATTGAACTGAAATTAGTTGCTACAAAGCAAAATCCTTCGGACATTGCGTCCCGGGGGTCTAAGCCAGCACGTCTAGCTGGTTGTAAATTATGGTTTTATGGTCCTGAGTTTCTAATTATGCCTGAATCTCAGTGGCCTCGTTTGAAAGTCGGTGACAAATTTTCTGAGGTCCCTGATCCTCTAACTATACCTGAGAAGACGGGAACAAACCTCAAACCTTTTAGTGATGGTGTCAACAAGGGTCCTAATCTTCTAAATATACCTGAGGAGAAGGATACCCTTTCATTCAATATTAGTGATGGGACTGAGTGGATAACTATACCTGAAGCTCAGTCCAACCTTGGTGAAATTATTGACGTTCAAAGATTTCGGTCTTTTGAACAATTGTTACGTGTTACTGGGTATGTCTTCAAATTTGTGGAGAACATACGTTGTTGGAAAAATAAAAACAACAAACAAATAAATAAGAAACAAATAAACAAACAGAATATTTTGAATGCTGATGATTTGCTATCAGCCAAGAAGAAATGGTTATTGGATGCCCAAAGAGGTATTCCAGACGAAATGAAGAAAAATCTTTTCCTTGGAGGGGAAGTGTACAGATGGAAGGGAAGATTGAACAATGCTCCAATTCCCTTTGACGCAAAGCATCCAATATGGTTACCTACGAACAGTCCACTTGTTGATTTGTTGATCAAGCAAGCCCACGACAAGGTAATGCATAATGGCCAACGTGAAACTTTGAACGAACTACGATCCCAATTTCAAATTCCAAGATTGCGTCAACGCGTCCGTCATTTTATCTACAAATGTACGATTTGCAAGAAGCATGGTGGTAAAGCTTATCGTTATCCAGAATCTTACGATTTACCAAAGTCTAGACTACAAGTTGGTGCCTTTAGTTTTAGTTTTTATTGAATATTTATACAGGATTACGCAAACAGTTACAAGTATCTGATATTACCTTTGGTCCTGTTATAAATCTAAAATAATAAATAAATTATAAGTTAAATAAAAGGCATGCTGGCATAGTTTACGAACGTATTGAATTTGGCTATGAAAAAGCACTTGAAAATTAATTATTTGAATGAGGAGTTAAATTCGCTATGAAAGTAGAAATTACGATGTTAGATCTCGTTTTGATTGAGAGGTGTACGTACTTTCCAATGTTGGAAAGGCATGAGTAAATGATAGTAAGGAAAAACACGAGGCATAACACAGTATGAAAAATAACTGAGGCAAACATAAAATAGAACTAATAGAGAATATATTAAACTAAATATGAAAGGTTATACCCGCAGAAAAACCACGCTGTGATCGATAGATACTTCAAAAGGTTATCTTAAAATTAATGTAAACAAGACTAAGAGTATACATGTATGTGAAGTCTATTAATACAGTATGTCGAGACTGAGAATATTAATACTGAAAAGTGTGACGCAATGTGTAAACTCTGAAAAGGAGAAAGTACCCAAAAACAGTGAAATTATCATATTCAAAATGTTAAAAAAAAAAAAAAAAAAAAAAAAAAAAAAAAAAAAAATAAGACGGAAACAAATATTAGATAAAATATCCTAAACGCCTCTCTTTACTATCTCTGGTAAAAGATCATTACGTAGTGTTGTAGTGTCGTAAACAAATTGATACAGAATATTAGGGATATAGTTAAATGTAGCAACGAGAGTGAAAACCAAAGCCTCACTAGATCCAAAAATAAATTATCCAGAAAAGAGATAGTGTAGTGGCAAGTTAAAGGCTAAGCAGAGGCACTATACTTAAATAAAATTGAAAGTATGAGACTTTATTTTGTTTTTAAAAATATTAAAGTCATTTACGGTTCTCAATTCCGCTTTCCAGAACATTGGAATCGATTATTGCGGTCCATATTTGGTGTATAATGTATTCGACAAAACGAAAGAAAAGTTCAAGGTATGGATTTCATTGATCACATGTCAAGCCAGTCGGGCTGTATATTTAGACATTGCTACAGACTACAGTGGAGAGTCGTGCATTGAAGTATTAAGGAGATTTATGAATCGCAGAGGAATCCCAGAAGAAATCTTTTCAGACAAAGGTTCAACGTTCACTGCAGAAAACGTACAAAACTTTGTTACAAATTGTCAAATTCGATGGAAGTTTAGCCTCGAGAAAGCACCTTGGTTTAATGGGTTTACAGAGAGACTTGTGAAATCCGTGAAAACGTGTTTGAATAAAGCTTTGAACAACAAAACGCTGAAGTACGATGAATTCCTTTCGTTATTGATTGAAATTGAACGAACAATCAACAACCGTCCTTTAACCTTCATCTATGACGAATTGACAGAAGAACCTCTCACCCCGAATCATTTATTATACGGTAAACGTCTCGGACGTAACACAAATACCACAAACGACAACAGTGACAGTTTTGAGTTGTCAGAAAACACGAAGCAAGCAATTGAACACTTTTGGAAACGTTGGAAAACAGAATACTTACTCGAGTTGAGAGAAACACACAAGAAACTTGCACGAAAGAACTCAAGCGAAATGATCACCGAGAATGATATCGTTTTAATCAATGAGGAAAATGTTAAACGTAATGATTGGAGGAAAGGTAGAGTGAGTAAATTGTTACGAGGAAGAGATGGTAAAGTTCGCGGAGCCGAACTCGTCGTTGTAAACAAAAACGGTAACGGAATTCTCCGAAGACCTATCAATAAACTATTTCCGTTTGAGTATCATCACTCACGAGTAAGCGATGACAAGAACAATCAAGAAGTGAAAATCAAATTCATCGACGAACGTGACCTCCCCTCGTGCGTGGGAGTGTGATATTTTTATTGTAATATATTGTTTTGGGTCATCGAGACTAATCGAGGCCTATTTAGTGCTTTTGTTAATTTTGTTTACCACAGTCCTCTAAAGAAAGTCATTGAGACAACACGTAAAATATTTCAGTTACCAACTTTTCTCAGGATTGAATCATAGGAATCTTTTGATTTTTGGTACAAAGGTGCAAAATGGTGTTGGCCAAAATGTGACGGCGCCCGATTTTCGAAAAAAAATTTTGGGGGGTAAATTTGGGCCAAAAAACGGCTAAAAAACGGGTTTTTTGGACTTTGTGGAAAATTGGATCATTAATTTTTTCTGATTTTTTGCATGAAAGTAGGGTACCATCATAGGTAAAAGATGGCTCAAGCAGATTTTTGCAAAAAAATTTTGTTGGCTCAAAAAACGCATGTTTATCTATAAGAATCACTATTAATAAGCATAGATCAATGTTTTTAGCCATATTATTATTATTTTTATTAGTTTTTTTTTTTAAGATGGAAATGTCACGGTGGAGGGATTGAGTTTTCTAAAAACACTTTTTATTTTTTTGGCTGAAAAACGAATCTTTATCTATAAGAATCACTATTTATAAGCATAGATCAATGTTCTTAGCCAAATTATTATTTTATCAATATTTTTTCTAAACAAAGAAAATGTCACCTTAGAGTGCAATGGTTTGAGTTTTCTAAAAACACTTATTATTTTTTTGGCTGAAACCGAATCTTTATCTATAAGAATCACTATTTATAAGCATAGATCGATGTTCTTAGCCAAATTATTATTTTTATTATTATTAATATTTCTAAAAGGAGAAAATGTCACGGTAGAGTGCGATGGTTTGAGTTTTCTGTAAACCTTATTTATTAAGCTGTGCATTTTTCTGATAGTGGATTGTTTTTATAAAGAAAAGCGTTTAATAGCTTTTTTTATTTCTTTTTCAAAAGTATTTTTCAATTGTGTTGATAGTTTCTCCCAATAGATATGCTTTCATTTTTCTTTATTTTTTTGTATTTTGACCAGTTATGTCTTATGTGTTTCATTGTTTTAATGTTCTTTGATTAGTTTGATAACCAGGTAGGTCCATAAAAGTATCACTTGTTTAAATTGAATTTCAAATGGAGTGAGATGAAAGTCAACTTCCTAGTGAAATTGTAGGGTATTTTTCGCACCGGTGTTGCGGTTCTTTATACCAAATTTTCTAGTGGGTCCTGCTGGGTCTGTGAGACAGGCATGTAAGAGCTTTGCAATCCCTAAGTAACGTCGATCTAACATTTAGAACACTGAATTGATGACCGTTGAAATAACGTTCCACGTCAGTTGAGATACACGTTTTTATAAGAACTACGGCTTCGATAGCCAAAATATATATAGATAAGTTAAGTCATTTTAAGCCTTTGTAGGTAGGCTTCAAAAAAAAGCTGACCATTCGTGAAAGATGAAACTGTCGACAGTTCTAAATTGATTCGTTTAGTATTTTCTTCTCAGTTTTTTTTTATTACGCCCTGGTTGTATTAAAACATAATCATTAAGCACTCTTGGTAAATTGATTTGTTTACGTCTCAAATGACCAAAAAAATGGATGTTTTTTACGTATTTCGATTATCTCGGGAACATCTGTTTTAATATCCTAGCAGATTCTGATACTCCACGCTCAGCACGTATTCACTCTAAAGGCCATGACTCTGTAAGAAGGTCTGCCCAGGTTGATGCACCGCTTTGATCTTTTTCATCTGGATTTGGAGAGCGTTGATTGGCTAAAGCAAAACAAAGCCAATCACAAACATAAACATTAAGGCCCAGTCGCTTTCACTTACGTTTTCAAGCAAAAAGCAACGCGGCTTTGATTGTTTTGAACAACCAGGCCAAATCGTCAGATTTGCCATAACCCTTTAGAGCAAGGCGTGGTATGCGCAGAATGAATGATCTGCTACCCCTATGGGCACGCAACGTCTTATGGACATTCAAAGACCTTTGGGCGTCCAAGAAACGTACATTAGACGTCCAAAAGACGTTTGTGCCCATTGGGACGAGACTACTTATTATTTGGAAACCATTAAAGGTTTTATATTTCCATAAGTGTACCCGTTTCATATCAGATACATATTTCATATCAGGACAGTGTCTTACTTTTGTTATATTATGCTGATATAAACAAAAAAAATGCTTTTCTTTTCCTGTTTCTGGCCAATCTTGCTCCACATCCGTGTCAGTCCAATGTGAAAAGGCTTGTGAATAAAATTGATGAGTAAGCAAATAATATCACTCTTATTTAAAAACAAAACCATTAATTAGCTCTCCTTTTTGATTCTATTTTAGGAGGAACATCACCAAAAACACTGGTTACATTCAAGATTATGAAAAATGGTTTCATAATTTCAAGAAGTTTGCTCCTAAAGTAAGTGTTCTATTTCATCTATCCGCAGACACGTGTTTCGTCCTTCCCATGACTCATCTTTGCGGCTTGGTTAAGCGAGCAAAGACTGCTGTTCAGAGTCTATAGGGTGCTTAATTTCCAAATTCGTTCATCTGCGCGTGCCACTTTATTATTTAATTATTGTCGCACACGGAGATTTAGGTGTGGATCTCCCTGGATATTTAGGTGTGGATCTCCCTGGATATTTTACCAGACAGTTTAACTAAATCCCGAGGCGCAGTGTACCCTGAAAGAGTACAATTTAAGAAGATAGTAACTGGACGATAGTAACTTCGATCGAATGAATTTTATATTTACATGAAAGTGATCACTAACATATATACCGGTTCTATTAAATTTCCCTTCTTAATATTTCAATAACTCCAAATAACTGTTCCTTAATATAGTTGTCTAAAAAGTCGATAACACGATAATATCTCCGATTGATGTTATGGAAGGTTCCAGATCTAAATCAGTAACAAGTCTCTTTACTAATAGTACGTTCGTAACTCTCTAGCTTTCCAGCATGTTTCGACTCTCCAGCACGCTTCCGACTCTCAGCACGCTTCTGACTCTCAGCACGCTCTCCGACTCCAATAATGATTTTGTGATTCCGGTATTTATAGTTTTTAGTTCTATGAGTATTTAGAGGACTGGATTTAGAGCCTGGGATCAATAGTCACGTTGGTTTAGTTGTCCGCGTCCATTCATGTGGTTGAGATTGCTTCCTCGATCCCAGCTCATAAATCTTTCAGTGTTGTGCGTAGATTGATTCAGTCTCTTGGTTTTGTTCTCGATTATCTCAGTGTGTCAGTGGCATGTAAGATATTAGTCACGCTTGGGCTAACGGGGTTGCAGTCCGTTTTCCTCGATGATCTTCATGCGTAAATCTATTCAACGTGAATGGTATATGATGATTTTCCATTGACTGAATGCTGGTAGCTAGAGAAGGTCTTTTCATGGTCTATTCCTGCGTAAGCACGTTGGACTTGAATGGATAATGTAGATTGTTTATTTCGAGATGAGTGATGTTTTCTCAAAATATCTCTACTGTCACATTATCCCCCTAAACTCGATCCAGTTATTTTTTACACCTTTTCCTATTGTCTATAGGTGCGAAAAAAACTGGGACGGTTTTAAGGTGGTAAAAAACATGCCCGCGCGGCAATTGACGGCTACGGTCGAAAAGGTGTATTAGATGAAGCAATCGTCAATGAAAACCTTGGTATTGAAAACCTTGGTATTGATAATTTCACTGCCATGTTCACCTTGCTTTCAAAGTGTTCCACCTTAGGCGTTGTACAGAAACATTACGGTATTTAGCGACCGTAGTGTAGTGGTAGAGCATCCGGCTACGGCTTGCAAGGGTTGTGGGTTTAACCCCCCAGCCGGGTCATACCAAAGATTCCCAAAATGGTATTTGATCGCTCTCTGCTTGAAGCTCAGCAATTAAGAGAAGGATCAAGGGTAAGTGGAGCAATCCAGGGAGAAAGATTGGCGCCCTCCCCTACCTCCGGGTAGATAGCTATCATATAAGCAGCCTTCGGATCGCCTCCCACTGCGGTCGTAGACGTACTACTACGGTATTTCTTTTCTGTTAGGAGGAGGAGGAGTCAGTAATCTATGGTTCTGTCTTGACTGAAGTCGTTACTTGGGACGATGGGAAACAACCAATCAGAAGAGCTTTCAAACAAAGAAATCCAAGGTAAGCATGGTGATTGATATTGAGAATACCTTGAGAGGATTAATTTTCGCGTAGACTTTTTTTCGCGAATTGAAAATCTAAAATTTTCATGTGGACAAAATTTCGCGAATATACCGCTTTTCCAACCCATTTCTTTCATTTTCCTAGGGGTCTTGGCCAAAATTCGGATTTTAAATTTTTTGCGAGGACTAATTTTCACAAGTAATGACCGAAATTCGCAAAAATTGCGAAAATTGATTCAGGCGAAATTTATTACACTTATGGGTATTGAAATATGTATCATTTTTAACCAATCATATTGCGAATATATTTTTATGGACGACGAAATAACTCCGTTCTTCTCAGACGTAGATTTTATTATAAAATGATTTTAATGTTTTTTCAAGGCACTCTCAACAAACAAACAATTTCTTCTTTTACCTTCTCCAGAACATTTGAATTGACCAATCAGATCATTCCCCAAATCAAAATCGCTAACGTAACGTATAACGATAATGACGTCACAAAAGTTGTCCTTAGTTTTCTTGTCACAAATGTGGCTGGAAATACCGAACCACCGACAAGCCGTATGTTTTACAGGTATAACATTCTATTGTTTTTGATGATTTTTGGTATAAGTTGGCCTACGCTGGGGAGTTAATCGATAATCATATAAATCAGATTTTTAGATCGAAATTTAGTTAGATTATTAGATTCAAAAGGAAAACGGTACATATACTATCGACCTTTATGCGTATTAGCGTGATTGGGACTTTTCTTTCGTGATGGCGTTTTCCGAATTTTTTTGGCTAGATGTCGTGATCTAGACATTGGCGGGATGTGTAATAGGGCAAAAGTGTTGAGACATTATGTGTAATTTGGGCTCCAGTTAAATCCCGCTTATTCGAACTTCTATTATTTGAATCTTTCTATAATTCAAACTTGTTTCTTAAGATTCCTGAAATTCGAGTTCGAATTAGCGAGAGTCGATGAAATGACAAATTTTAGCCATTTTCGTGGTGAGTGATGGAGAAAAACATTTTTCGTGTATCGCCAATTTCTTAAATTTCCTCGGTTTTATTTTGCAGCTATGTTCAGATGACGTTCCGCAAATTTAAAAAGAAGAAATTTTCCGATCTTCTCTTTAAATTGGACAAGCAATATCTCTTTAAACTGGACACACATACTCTATGTTTACATGGCGGTGAAAGCTTCCTTTCAATGACTACACTATCTTTGTTATTGCAGGTAAGAGGTGTCTGGTGAACTAGTTAAATCGGAATTTACTACTACCTTATTGGCCCTTTTCACGCCGGTCCTCGGCCTTTTTGGCGTAATTTTTTTCGTCACTGGCGTATTAAGGGCCAACGTAAAGGATCGGAATTAGATTACGGCCCGACTAAAAAAATTGAGCTTTGCGGTAAAAATGGTTGATAAGGCATTCGAATATTTCTATACTTCGAACTGATTTTAAGTCCCCGTCAAATGAGAAACTTTCGAGGAATACTTGCTATAATTCGGATCTCTTCGTAATATTCGAACAAATTAGATTCCCTGCGTTTGAGCTCGAATTAGCTAGAGTGAACCAATCACTTGATCTAGTTATGTTCGCTTTGAATCTGAAGAGCTGAGCTGGAAAATATTCTTTTAAACAAGAAAAACATTGGTCTTTTTACTTAAGAACATCCAAATTGTTCTTAAAATGTTCTCAATTATTATTTTTTATTTATTTCCTAAGAAAGAGTGTTTTAGAGTCCATGAAGCCTTAAAATGTTCTTGACTGGTTCGTGACATTTCGATTATTGAAGCCTTTTGCTCTCATATAGTTTCTTATAGAAAAAATTTGTGCTTTTTTGAATTATAAATGCAGTTTTATATCTATAAATTTTGCATGTACACGTTTCTTTATGAGAACAAACTGTATAAGAACATAAGGCTGACATGGCGCGAATATTAAGAACATTTTTAAGTTTCAAACTTTGGATATTGTTATAAGGAAAAAGGTGTACCCTGTTGCCATTAATTAACATCAATATTCCGTCAGATGAATTTTAAACGGTGATATTTTCCATGTTTTATAGTTATCACTCTTGATAGTTTCGATTGGAATGACACTACATGCGTATTCAAGACTTTTAGAACGTGGAGTGTCGTATATCACCACAAATCTTGCTAACGTAAGCATAATGTTAATTTTTATACCTACAATCGCTCAAACTGTGTTCAAGTGTAACATCAAACTTGTACACCAAACTATTAACAAAATCTCTCCACCAGCACTACAGGAATCCTTTGATTTCAAAGTCTTTTCTCATGCATATCAAACAAGAAATATGAACCTGAAGCTCCTAGAACGTCCCAAAGCTAAAACCTTGAACTATGGCTTAAAGTCCGTAAAATACCAATCGATATTAAATTGGAACCAACTAATATTGCACTCAAAAGAAGACCTAAGTTCACTGTCTTTGTATCTGCTTAACAAAAGAGCTGATAATCTCCTACACAGCTAACTCTGATTATGTCCTTATCTGTACTCCATCAACTTTGAGAATCTTTCCTTTTTAAGTTGAGACTTATTTGAAAAATAGATTAAAATTTTATTTTTCATTTTACAGTTCTAATTGTTAAATAGCATTTTTTGTTCTATCGGCACTTTTATGTTGTTGTGTAATAATCCCTTCCCTATTATTAAAATCCCAAACAAACATATACTTGCAACCAGGTAGTCATCCCATTGATTAGTCGGGTAACCTCTATATGGATGGCCTGGCCTGCTCCCCAACCTAATTATATTGTAATTTTTTCACATATTGTAAATTTTAGTTTAAATTATGCAGGCAAATAAATCATTTTTGAATTTTTGAATTTGAATATGGCAAAGAATTACGCTTGCGTTTTGTGTCATCTCAAGTGGTCAAAACCTTCAGCGTTTCAAACTAGGGATTCGCGGTTCGAGTCCCCGCTCCTTCCAAATCTTACGTTCAGTTCATAAATAGCCGAGATGGCCGTATCCCCGTGAAAACAATCGAAAAACTGCTTAAAAGTCCTAGATTGCTGGGCTATCCACGTTAAATATCGACTCTATCCATCTATCTCAAAAAGGACGCATTACATAAAACACAACGTTTATTCTACGCCATGTGCTTGAGTCTATTGAGGGCTTTTATATTACTATTCCTGCAACTGCTAAAAATAAATAAAAAGAACGACATATCCACCATTCACGTTCACTCCAAACTTTTGACCTCTCTTTGTTTGTTGCGAAGATTAAAGAATTGTATTTAAAAGAACGATACATTGAGCATGCGTTTTATTAATATGCAGGAATAACCATTCCCTTTCACTGAGCTGTATGATCTAGTTATTGCTTTTTAGTTCTTCGACTTTTCCAAAGCTCGTTCTAAGGATATAAGGGGCTAATAGTCCGTTAAATTCAACGAATCACCTTTTAGGCCAACCAAACCTTTTGATTTTCTTTCTTTTAAAAATGAATGAAAATTATCAATTCTTATTTTAATTTCAGGTATTATTGTTGATGTTATGTTGGGTCGTTTCCTCATTCTGGGTGTACGAGAAAACATTACAGACCGACTTTGATATTGCAATGAACAATCTTAGTTTTGATCCATATCTCGTGGAAGATGTTTTTCGCTCTATTCTTCTCTTCATTGAATTTCAACAGGTAAATACTCTAAGGTCCTGAATAGTAGGGGATCCTAAAAAAATGGAGAGTTCGAAATTCTTTTGAAATCTAATAAACTGGGGGTCAAATAAAAGGGAGTTGCGAAATTGTACTTCCAACAGCCCCCAAGATTAGGTAATTATAAGCTCAAACCAGACTATTTAGAGCAATTCAGATTTTGATAGCTGAAAATATTTTCATAGATTAATAAACGGAGGGTCCTAACGAGAACGGGGTGGGGGGTCGAAAATGTTTCGAAAATTAATAAGCGGGAGAGACGTTTAAAATTACTGGTGTTTATGTCATGATTTAAAGGCATAACTATAAAAGAAAGATCTTCACATCTAAGTAACTGGAAATCTATTGGAATAAAAATCGTCACTTATTTTACATTTTCCTGTGTAGATCAAAGGGAGTATTTTTGTACATTTTTGAACCTTTTATCACCGACACTCTTTCTAAATGTAGAGTTAGCGATCGCTTGTACTTTTGTCCGCCAATAATTTTACTCTTATAATATTTTTCAACTGATCTAAGGCCATAAAGGTTTAACACATTTTCCTGACATTCACTGCCAAACCTTTTCTCAGAAATCGAGAATTTGACCTCTCGGAATTTTATCAAAACTTTATGGGTTCATGAAACTTTCATTTGAGCCCTGGTAACTTGCTTACAAACCTAAATACATATATTCTCATTTTAGTTATGGAACAAAGTTCTCGGTGTTCTATCGTTCGTTGTTCTCATCAAATGGCTGTGGTTCTTTAAATTGTTTAGTTTAACAGCCAACTCTTTCAACTTACTCAAACGTGCCATATTACTGGCTGCACGCTATATGGTATGTATTAAGAAGTATTTCTTTGAAATGTCAAATCCTTTATTGGCACTCAAAATCTCAATTTTATTATCATATTTTAGAAATTTGAGATTTATATAGTCAGAACTAAACTCGAGACTCCTGGATGGGAGTCTTATTTCCTTATGGCCACTTATTTCCCATCCAGGACGCCCGCACGTGGTTTTTATACAAACGCCGGATTGAAAAATGCATTCCTCAAAAAAACAAAAGAACCGCTAGATACAATCCATCGTCGTGATTGCGGTGCGTTCTGGATGGGAAATAAATGGCTTCACTTTTTCTTGCCTGGGAAAGGTTAGAGATTCTTCTCTAGCCCTTCGGGCTTTAAACTCAATGAGTCAGAATATACATAAATGATGTATTTCGCCTTATTAGCCGAATTTCTCGAATATTGTATCCACCTATCAATCTTTAAAACATGAGAAGACAGAGTTATAGTCTACCAGGCAGGATTGACGTCATCAAATATTTGAAATGGTTACACAACTTACTTCATAAATACAGAATTTTGTCGTTATTTCTCTCTGGTAAGACCCGATCTCATTGCGGCGTTTGCTTAGGGTTGATAGGTATTGATTCCCTGTGTTCAAATAGGGCGAAGATTAATTCCCGCTAAATTTTTTTTTCGACCGCAAAAATTAGTGCCAGCTAAAAATTAGTCCCTTTTAAGGTAAGGCAGATGTTATATTTTGTTCATATTGGTTGAACTCTTTCTTTTTTAATATTTTCAGATTGTCCCACTCGTGTTATTATTGGGTTGTGCTCATGTTGCTACCATCTTACCTTCAACTCCTCTTCGCTCGTTTTATGATAACATCAAGATCCTCATCTTCTCTTCACCTTTCTACTTGCTACGTTCACAACAATATTGGACCAAATTCAAATCAAAATATCGAACGAAAATGAGCCAATCACAATCAAAGATGAACAATAGTTCTCCACAAATAAACCAATCAGATCAGACCAGTATGAGTGTACCATTTGTGGAAGAATTTCATGTTTTCATTGCTTGTGTTTTTGTATTTTGGATCAGTATACGCCTTGTAAGTTGTTTTACTTGCTTTTTATTTATTTTTTTTTATTTATTCTTTATTTAAAGTTGGGTACTAAAAATCTAGATTTTACAAATGAATATAAAGTCTAATTAAATTCAACTTAGTAAAAAAAAAAGAAGAAAAATAACAAAATATTAATTTTAGTGAATTTTAGTGATTTTAGTGAATCTAGGTTCTTAATATTGGATGGTAATTTGTTCCAGGTAGAGACTACTCTGAAATCGAAAGTATTTACAGCAAAAACACTATCATATTTTTCATATAATGGTAAAGCTAACGTATGACCAGAACGCTTTTGTTATCAAAGGCTCATAGATTCATGTCTTACCCTTACCCTGATATTATTTTTGCGTAATCGCATGATCTCGAATATTTTAGTAAGTCATTTAGTAAGTAATTGCGACATCAGTCGGAGGCGATCCGAAGGCTCCTCTTTCGATAGCTATCCGAAGGTAGGAGAGGGTGCCACTCTTTCTCCCTGGATTGCTCCACTTACCCTTGGACCATGTTCACACGTTACCGTTCCGTTTCACTCCGGTATGATTTTCGTTACGGATCGAGTGTGTTTATATTGGTTTCGGAACGTCTCGGAGCAAGAAAACGGAGCAGTTCCGTTCCGATGAAAAAAGTGGAGCGAAACCCTTTCGATCTGTTTTGCTTTGTAACGTCTTCTTTTTTGACGTTTCGAATTTTGAGGTTCACACTTGTTTCGGAACGGAACGAACCGTAACGTCTGAACATGGTCTTGATCCTACTCTTAATTGCTGAGCATCAAGCAGAGAGTTATCAAGTACCGTTTTGGAAATCTTTAGTATAATCCGGCTGGGGGTTGAACCCTCAACCTTTCGCACCTTAGCCGAATGCTCTATCACTGCACTACGGTCGCTAATTTTTCATTTAGTCTGGTAGAATCAGGTTATTATCTTGAAAAAATGAATAATATGGGGATGAAATGGTTCTTTATTGGTCTTTTGTGGGTCCAAGAACCATAAAAAAAATCTCGCTTTCGATTCGAAATATTTTGGACCTTTTTCGGGGCGTTTTATGATGACGTCATTTTCAGTACAAACCCGCCAGAAATAAATTTCAACTGTTCTTAAGATGGGGTCAATTTTTTAAATTACATCAATTAGACCTCTGGTCCGAAATGACCCCAAATCTGCCATAATCAATAGGATTTATATTTTCAAACCAGGCTCAAAAGATGGGCCTTGAAACGTACTAGCTAAAAGATGGTATGACTTATAGAGTTTCAATGGCTAGATCACGATATATTTTGGGTTTTTAAGATCAATTACTTTTTCTGAGTCCACACATTTTAACCTTTCAAAGCCGCTATTTTTTTTGAAAAAGGCCAAAAAGTTCATCATTTTTTTCTGGAAATTTATTCTTTCAAAGGCAATTTATCGACCAGGCCAAACGATTCAGGTATCAACTTTGGTATCGTTGGAAAGCTCTTTCTCTCAGCTACAAAAAATAGCGGATTTTTTTTCTCTGAATCTCAAGTGGTCAGGAGTTATGACCAAAAGACTGTGTATCGGTAAAATGACCTTTTCAAACCGTATATATATACGTCTTTCGCCTCCTAAGGGTTAAGACATTTTAGATGAGTCAGCATACTTTAAATATCTTGTAAATATTCGTTTGGAAATGAAAATCTTATTGAGTAGTTTATGAAGTCAGTCACCTTGAAATATGACAGATTTTGGGTCATTTTGGACCAGCGGTTCTAATAAACGAAATTTCAAAAACAACACCATTTTTGTTTTCTGTTTTTTACGATCTTTCAGATAAAACAGTCTCGAAATTTATTTTTCAAACATTTTTGAAATCTTCTTTCCAGGGGTTCGTTTGTACTGAAAGTTGACGTCATCATAGAATTTTCCAAAAAGGGTCCAAAATTTTTGGAATCGAATGCGTGATTTTTTGGGTGGTTCTTGGACCCTAAAGGAACTTCCGTGCCAAATTTCATCCCCATTTGATTTATTTCAAGGTTAGGGCCTTTTTTGATGTAATTTTATCAGACTAATTGGAATAAACCCGTTCAAAAAATGATTCCTCCATTTTATTAATTGCTTTTTCACACAACTTTGTTTTTTCTTTCCTAGACGTTCATATTTTTCATCGGACATTTTCGAAGATTGGGTCTTTCTAAGAAACGTATCAACTTATTATGGCTGCTCAAAAGGGGGTAAGTGTCCATGTTTTTAGTGTCAAATTTCGCATTCTAAACCAATATTACTGGAGGATTGGGGCCTATATTCTTGTAACAGTTACCTCTCTGTAATTCGATCTTCAAGGGACCAAGAGTTCTCTTCGAACTACAGAAAGATTCGAATTAAAGAAAGTATTTTGTACTGGTTTCTATCTAAGTTCGAATTATAGAAAGATTCAAATAGTAGAGGTTCGAATTAGAGAGAGTTTACTGTATTTTGGGGGATTGGAAGTGTAATGGTGTTTTTTTCCGGCAGAACATTACTTTTAAATACCTCATTTATTGCATTTATTGTATCTCCTACCATTTGCTTACACAGTATTTTTGTTTGGCGCTGCGCGAGCATAAATTTTGAGAATTTTTTTTTTGTCTATTCTGCTTTGTCAGCTTAGAGGCGCGCCTATCCATAATCAATGTGATAAAAAAGAATATCTTTAAGGTTTAGGGGCATAATTCCCTATACTAATTTTCACATATTTTATGGGTATTCTCTCAACCATTGGGCCATTCCATTAAATTTTCATACTGTGGGTGGATGAGCCTTTTCAATTCAAAAAATATTTCTTGGAAATGTGTTGAAAATGTGCACAAAGACCCTTAGAAAATTTCATTTCAAACAATAAAGTGACGGTGGATAAACTAAAATCAGTCTTTTACCAACTGGAAAAATGAAAAAGAAACACTCTTTTAGACCCCTTGGAAATTCTGCTCGAATTACCCCCTGGAAATGTTCGACCAGCTCCTTGTATGGATATAAAATGAAATGACCTATTGACTTTAGTAAGATTTTTCAAAAACCTTCGTAATTTTTTTTACATGTAGTATGTCATACGGCGCATCGTACTTCCGTAAGAAGAGGTATCAACGGAAACAAAACCACGTCATCCCAAGCAAAGTATCAAAGGTATAGAACAAGTGTGCCATTTTTATCGCATCGATTGATGATTTGGCATTTATACATTTTTTTATAAGAACATCCAAAATTTTTGAAGATTTGTTAACTTTTTGAATTTTAAGCCTGAAAATGTTCTTAATACTGTTATTTTCACAATTTTGTGAGTATTTGTGTCCTTTTCCTAAGAAACTGGGTGTTTTAGAGTCTGTAAAGCCTTAAAACGTTCTTAACTTTTTTTTCGCAATCATCATGGAATTACATAACATTTTCTAGATCATTAACGAGTTGTATATAACGCAATTGCGTTAAGGCGCTACATTCTTACGATTTTCATCATACCGCAATAGCGCGGTAAAAAAGATTTTTTTGATTTTTGATACATCAGTTGAGGTATATTTAAATGGCTTCATTTATTTGTTTTGAAGCGAATGTTCGGAACTATATCGTGCAAACATTCTAATTTTCTCCATCTGTAGAAACACGTGTACTCAGAGATTGATTATCAACTAGAAGAAGTCTTATACTGGTTAAATGAATGTGCTTATGTCGACAAGGAGGAAGACCAGTACGAATGGATGCTTCGATATTCCGTCAAAAACAACACTCCGTCAGACGACCTTCATCTCCAGCGACTATCGGGTGAGTTGATGAATGAGTTTGTTGCTGAAGATATTGAAGATGTTGATCCTGACGACGTCACGACGCTTACGTCATCGGAATTTTTGCCGTATCAAGATGACGGAGGAACGACAACTTCAACAGCTTGTTTTGAAAACTCGTCTATTTGTTGTCGAGATGAGATATGTGAGGATTTTGAGGATGAGATGAAACCGGTGAGTGGGACGTCAGAAATCTTTGAAGATGAAGAAGAACCTTCTATAAATCATGAGATTACTCAGGTGGATTTTGGTTTTCAATCACTGCCCAAAACAAATTTGGTTGAAGTTGTACCAGTTCAAAATATGTCAACTCATCAGAGTGAAATGTCAAAGAAAGATGTGTCGGGAATTTACAAGGAAGATCTCTTACAGATGATGCCGAAACAAGAACCACGTGAAAGACATGCAGCGCCGTTCCGTCGATTCCAGCTAAACGATATGAGTCTTGATAATACACGCGCTAATAGTGGTTCACTTAATACGACTACAAGCCAACTTCAGTCAGGAGTTGGTACATTCTCAAGACCAATCATTATTGATCAGCTTCGTGAAAGTGAAATTAAATTTGAAGAAGGAATGCAAGAGACGATCAGGAAAATTCAAACAATGGAACGAAAACTGAACGAATACGATTACGATTCAGATGTAGATTACAACAACCTTGTACATCGATCTGTTACCATGACAACACAGAAACCATCTTCCAAACAAGTGAAATTCCAGAGCACTGACCTTGTTAAGAAAGATACGGCCCTAACAAGAAACGCAAGCCCTACAAATGATATGCATAGAGGAATTTTGAAGAACAACACTGTTACTGATAAACCTCCGATTTATCCGGTATTGTACCAAAGGAGTAACGAGAATGATACCACAACACAATCTCAAAGCTCTGGCTCTACATACAGTAAGAAAAAGATCTCCAATCTTAATATTCATCAAAATGCAGGTAGTAATTCACAAAGATACCAACCAAATCAATATCTTATCCCAGAAGTAAACGAAGATTCGGGAATCGATTCTCAACAATCTCCGACGAATTCGAAAAGATCTCTCAACTATTCACATAAGCAGGTTCTGAATCAGTCTGTTACGGAAAGCCATCCGGAGTATCTACGCCATCCCAACCAAGTGACAGATCCTCATGGTGCTGCCAACAGACCGTCTTTCAATAGTCTGTCAAAAGACTTTTATCCAGATATTCCAGCACAGAAGGATTATCTACCTAACAGAAGATTCCTACCCCAACTTCCGACCAACGCAAGTCTATCCTCCTCTTCTGCTCCCGGTGGAAGACATATAGCTAGGAAACCTAGATATTCTAAGAGACGCGGTAATCAATACAGCCAGTCTAGCTATAGAAGAGGTGGACGACAATTGAGATATGATGCTTTGAATCAAGGTTATGAAGCTGAGAATGAAGAGGATGAGGATACAGTTTAAATGGTGAAAACTGAAAATAAAACTAATGTGCGACTAAAATTGGCTTATTGTTCTTATAGTGTGAACGACCCTGATTTTTTTTCAAATAAGTAATAGTTTTAAATTGGTATATTAAAAAAAGTATTGAAATTACAACTTTTACTTTATTGGTATAAATTACCGTGGAGATTAAATTTTGCGGGATTTAATTTCGCGGATTGCGTTATCAGAAGACAATATTTTCATGTTTGATTTTGTTCAAAAGAATTTCGCGGATAAGACCTTTCCAAATTTCCATTGGGACTTAATTTCGCGGCTGACACCCAAATCCGCGCAATCTGCGCGAAAATTTATCCCATTAAAGTAGTCCATCAGAGATTACTTTAACTAATAGAGTTGAAGAAAGAATTGAAAATTCATGCAAACTATGAAGTTCTAAAGATAGAACTTGGACGTGTCTAAAATCTTAAAGTCAAAGTTTATATTTTCTGAATTTGAGAAAAAATATTCTTATTAAGGGCTCTGAACATAGTCAAAAAATTGATTTTGGTATTTGAGCATAAAAGTTATGTTTCAGGTTCCTTTACACTTTTAACAAAGAATTGCCTTTACAAATTGCTTTTTGATCAAATCCCATAAAAGTAATTAAGAATTTAATTATAAAAATGACGTTATGAACTTTAAAAAGACGTTAATAATATATCGCATCATCCTCTTTTAAAAAAAGTGCTAAGTTTTAATGGGTAATTAACCTTTTTGTTTCGGAATTTTGTCAAACTGTCCGCAAAGAATTGAACTGTTTTAAATTTTTCGGAAAAATTTTCTAAATTAATGCATCAAAAGTAATAGCTGTTTTTCTATGAACAATTGGTCAAAAAACTCTTTTTTAAAGATTTTGAGACAAGTAAGCTTTTAGAAAAATTTAGCAAAAATATATTTTTAGTTCGGTAAAGGATACACCATATGCCACAAAAGTTTTTCAAAATATTTCTTCTTCGACCAAACTAAGCTCTTCAAAGTTGAAATACTCTTCGTCGCAAAAGTCTTCATTTTCTTCTTCATCAAACTTTTTCTTTGCGATTCATAAATTTTCAGACTCAAGGATAGTTGGCCTAACAGAAAATGTGTGCTAAAAAATAAATACAATTGTGCATTTTTGACTAGAAAGCATAAAATTTGGNAAAGTGTGCATCAATTGTGCGTTTTTGACTAGAAAGTATGAAATTTGGTACAGTGGTACCTTAGGGGGTAAGAAACATTTTAAGCCTCTGACCCTCTTCCGGAACACCTGTTTGTGTATTTTACAGACCAGAATGCCTCCCAGGCAAGAGAAAGAATTTTTATTATCAAAGCATGTCATATGATATATCGTTGGAAAGGTTTTCTCACACTGATTCTAAAAAACATCACAACATATATCTGAAAATGGACTGGGTCCGAGTTATGAGCTACGGAAGTAATTTACAGACCAGTCTGCATGCCCGAAAACTTTTTTTATTTTTGTTCCAAAACATGTCATATCATATACCGTTGGAAAGGTTTTTTCACACTGATTCTAAAAATCATCCTGATATGTATCTCAAAATGGACTGGGTCCGAGTTATAGGCCATGGGGGTATTTTACAGACCAGAATGGCTCCTGGTCCATAACTCGGTCCTAGTCCATTTTCAGATACATGTTGTGATGTTTTTTAGAATCAGTCTGAGAAAACCTTTCAAACGGTATATAGCATGACATGTTTTGGAGATAAACATATTTTTTGTATGCCCGGGAGCCGTTCTGGTCTGTAAATTACTAGTATGGCTTATTTCACGGACCCAGTCTATTTTGAGATGCATATCATGATGATTTTTAGAATCGGTATGAAAAAACCTTTCCAACGTTATATGACATGACATGTTTTGGAACAAAAATAAAAAAAATTTTCGGGCATGCAGACTGGTCTGTAAATTACTTCCGTAGCTCATAACTTGGACCCAGTCCATTTTCAGATATATGCTGTGACGTTTTTTAGAATCAGTGTGAGAAAACCTTTCCAATGATATATCATATGACATGCTTTGAAGATAAAAAAAATTTTTCTTGGCTTGGAGGCATTCTGGTCTGTAAAATACACAAACAGGTGTTTCGGAAGTGGGTCAGAGGCTTAAAATGTTTCTTACCCCCTAAGGTACCACTGTACCAAATTTCATGCTTTCTAGTCAAAAATGCACAATTGTATTCATTTTTAGCACACTTTCCCTGGACTATGAGACAGGGGTGTATGTAAAAATACACATGACCATAATTAAAGTAGTTATGTGGGATGTTCAGACTAATAATTTGAGATAGTATAGGTCTTTATGACCGTCTCCGATGAGTCTTTCCGAGCAACTAAAATATAAATACAAAAGAGGACTGTAAAAAATAAAAGAGCGGGTCACGTGCTAATCACGTGACCCGTGACTACTTATAGTTATATAACTCATCTTTGTTCTTCACACTCCCCCAAAACAAAGGAAAGTGATTGTGTCTTCGTCACTTGTGAATTTAATTTGGCTTTTGTCCTTTTGGTCTCTTTGTTCTTCAAATTCTACCGGATAAAGTTTACTTACCGGTCTTTTCAAAGTTTGTAGTTTACCGTTGGTAATAACGTTTACTTCTGCAGCACGAATTTTAAAGTCTTTACTGCGAATAAGTTTCTTAACTCGACCGAGTCTCCATTGACTACGTTTCAATCGTTCATCTTTAATCAATACTACATCGCCTTTGTTTGCGTGTAAACTACTGTTCGACTTTTTACGTCTTTGATGTTCTCGTAGTTCAAGAAGGTATTCGTTTTGCCATAAAGTCCAAAAATGATCAACAAGTTCTCGAACCCGTGATAACTGTTCGGAAGGTTCGAGATTTTCGGTTTCTGAATCTGGTAATTGCACTTGTATTATATAACATCTTATTTTAAAGTTACGTCACGTTGTAGTAATAGGTCACGTGTACTTATTTTTTATAACACGTGTTTTTCTTTTGAAACATTTTTAGTTCACGTTTAGACCCGTATCGGACGGTTGTCAATTTTTTCTTGGAGATTCTTTTTATGGTCCACACGAGAAACCGGATTTAATATTAATTTGGATTCGAGTTTATGGTTTTTTGATTTTAATTTCGTGGTGAAATTGAGTTTGTGAATTCATGAATTTTGTGTTTTGATTTTGTNAAAACATACGATAGTCAAAAACTTTAAATTCCAAAGTGTGACGCAGAGCGAATTTTTGTTATATACGCTGTATAATTAGGAGTTCTAAAAAAAATTAATTTTGCTGTGTGCATGTCTGGAAAAAGCAGCTATTTATTCATCATGAGAACGAAAGAAAAGAGTGAACAGCGAGGAAAAGATAGAACAACTAATTTTTTAGCATTGTGACTATCTTTCTTAAAAATATAGTAAATTATTATAAGTTACAAATACAAACAATAAAATTCCAACTTGCATTATAATTTATCTACAACAATCGAATTTGTTTAGCAACAAGAATGTTCCTTCAACTTTGTACTTGATTTGTTATTAGCGGAAAGACTGGACAGGTCATAATTTTTTAAGGCAGAAATTGACCTTTTTATACATGGCATATCAATCATGAAAATTTGCAATGGTCAATCCTGACGACGATGAAATTTGTATAGAAGAGATTTCTTTCATTACAAAGGAATACATCAAACGGTAGCTTAAAAACTTTTGAATAGTGCGTAGATTATTTGAAAAATGGAAAAAGAGAGGTTCAATTTCTCATTCAAAAAAAGCATTTTATATAAATTTGATGCTTTTTAAATCCACAAATTAAACCGTTAAATTCTCAATCGCTGCTGTTGCCGTAATTAGTACAATGTCGTTATCATCTAGAATAAAAGCGTTTCTTTTGTTAACTGTGTTAAGGAATCCGTAACAAAGATATAGACTTCAAAGCTGAGTTTCTAGTTATACCAGAGCAGGGAACTTGGTCAGAGACTCGTAAAAGTTTTTTACTTATTTAGTTTGGTCCATGTTAAAAGATGATAAATATAGTAATGCATGATGCCCATCAAGAGACATTTGACCCTGACGAATATTACTTATAAAATTTCGTATTCTTCACTTGAGTCGAACTTCTTCTCTTCTTCGCCGTAATCATACACCAACTCTGTGAAGTCTATAAAATGAAAACGCAGGATTTTTTTAATATTTACCAAAGGAAAAAATCATCATCTATCGTCTATTTGATTCTTCTTTACAGGGTGTTTCACAAAAGCTACTCAAAAAATAAACTCGACTTAAGGCCAGGGCAAAAACATTTCATCCAACATGATTTTCCAATGTTGGATGAAATGTTTGATGGAAAAACTTGCGATGGATGAAACAAAAATCAAGGCCGGGGCAAACTGATCCAACATTTCATCCAACATGGCTTGGAAAAAATGAAAATTCAAAAAATGAAAAGCAAAAAGTAGCACCAAACCAACCCAACACGAAAAATTACACAATTCAATGAGAGAGCTTCTTTGATCTCGCCGCAAATGTTGGATGAAATGTTTGATGGCGATCAGACTTCATCCAACACCGTCCAACAAGATATTTTTCTTCTTTTTTTGAATTTTCATTTTTTTCCAAAAATTTGAATTGACGCAAAGCGGTCCAACAGTTCATCCAACATCAGAAAAAGGATGAAATGTTGGATCGGTTTGCTCCGGCCTTTAAAGCCGAGGTAAACGATTCCAACATTCCATCCAACATGCCATTTTCTCTCTGTTGGACAGAATGTTGGAATCGTTTACTCGAATGCAAAAATCGGAAAGGAAGAAAAAATTATGTTGGAAGAAGAAAAAAGTGTTGGATGGGAGTTTGATCGCCATCAAACATTTTGTCCAACATTTACTTTTTTTTTGTATTGGATCATGTCGGATTCGTTTACTCAGCTCACATCCAACATTTGAAAGGGAATGACGGAAAGGGAATGACGGAAAATAAACCAAGGGGGAGGGGCACTGAAATTAAGCGATCTATCGTAGAGGTGTGGCCCTATAAAGGTACGTTTTTCAGACTTCCCAAAATGCACTGTAAGTGTTTTAGAAAATTTGACCGTTTTTTGCCTTCAAATAGGTAAATAAATTTCAGGAAATTGCACCATAAGAGGCGATATTTCGCCAGAATTTTCTCTGCATTGTAAGGGTCCAATTGTTAGACTATAATTTTTGTCCGCATGAACAGCAGTAGTGGCACTGGTTACACTGGGTATAAAAATCCTCGCCATTTCTAATTTGAAAAAAAAAATGAATTAAAAAAAGAATGAATGAACACCCATGTTGGCTGAAAATGATGTTGGACATTGCGACAAAACGATTTTAAGGAGATCCAACACCTTTCCAAAATTCTTCAAACATTCGTCCAACATTTCAATTTCTATGTTGGATGAAATGTTGGAATATTTACCTCGGCCTTTAGGGCCAGAGCAAACCAGTCCAACATTTCATCCAACATGCCTTTTTTCTGATGTTGGTTGAAATATTGAACCGATTTCGTCAATTCAAATTTTTGGAAAAAAAATAAAAATTCAAAAAAAAAAAAAGAATTGTGTTGGACGGTGTTGGATGAAGTTTGATCGCCATTAAACATTTCATCCAACATTTGCGGCGGAATCAAAAAAGCTCTCTCATTGAATTGTGTAATTTTTCGTGTTGGATTAGTTTGGTGGTACTTATTTCTTTATTTTTTGAATTTTCATTTTTTTCCAAGTCATGTTGGATGAAATGTTGGATCGCTTGGCCCCGGCCTTGATTTTCGCTTCATCCAACGCAAGTTTTTCCATCAAACAATTCATCCAACATTGGAAATCATGTTGAGTGAAATGTCGGACTAGTTAGCCCTGGCCTTTACGGAAAAACTTCGAACTTCTTCAACCTAAATTTTGGATTATAAATTGATGGTAAATTTATTCTAAAGTTTAAAGCGAAAATTTCGTTCCGAAAGCAGTCTTTGTTTTAGAAATATTAAAGATTTACCGTATTACTTCGAATAAACGCGGGGGGCGTTTCCACTCGAATAAACGCCCCCTCGAATAAACGCGACCCCCTTAAGGGAGGGGCGTTTATTAGAAACTTGTGACTTTAATAATTCAATACCAGTGTTTATTGGGTTTGAAAACGAAGATTTTAGTTCGCAAACTAACGCATCAAAATTTCGCAAAAAAGCTCGTTAGAATACTAACTCGTCGATTTTGAGCGCGAGAAAAGCTCGTTCGCAAACTAACGCGTCAAAATTTCGCAAAAAAGCTCGTTAGAATACTAACTCGTTGATTTTGAGCACGGAAAAAGCTCGTTCGCAAACTAACGCGTCAAAATTTCGCAAAAAAGCTCGTTAGAATACTAACTCGTCGATTTTGAGCGCGAGAAAAGCTCGTTCGCAAACTAACGCGTCAAAATTTCGCAAAAAAGCTCGTTAGAATACTAACTCGTTGATTTTGAACACGGAAAAAGCTCGTTCGCAAACTAACGCGTCAAAATTTCGCAAAAAAGCTCGTTAGAATACTAACTCGTTGATTTTGAACACGGAAAAAGCTCGTTCGCAAACTAACGTGTCAAAATTTCGCAAAAAAGCTCGTTAGAATACTAACTCGTTGATTTTGAACACGGAAAAAGCTCGTTCGCAAACTAACGTGTCAAAATTTCGCAAAAAAGCTTGTTAAAATACTAACTCGTCGATTTTGATTGTTGGAATGAGCACTTTAGGATTGGAAATGTAAAAAAATACAAAAAAGCTCGTTAGCAATCTAACTCATCAGAATTTCTCAAAAGAGCTTTTTAGAATACTAACTGGTCGACTTTGAGCGCGGGAAAAGCTCGTTAATGATTTAACGCGTCAAAAATAATTTAAAATGACGACTTATTTTTCATTGAGTGTAACAAAATTTTTGCTTTCCTTAAAATAACACCTTTTTGTAGTAGAAATGAAACAAAATTTGAGCTTTTGAGTCTTTACACAGTAAAAAAGTGAGACACATTTTGAAAAATGGCAGATATGGTCCACGGTAAGAATTAGGCTAAGAACCCTTTTATACAAGTGTTTGTGTTTTTATAAAAGCTCTTAAATGTTCAAAAAATATAAAAAAGCCAGTGAAATGAGCTTCTCTTGTTGACAATGATTCGATAATAAAGAAAGCCGATTTGAATAGAATTTCAATACAACTTTAAAGACAGACAAAAAGTTAACGGTCCATCTAATTTCTATCAATTTTATGCTCATGCTTATAAATTGACATTTTTCCTAATCTACGTTTAAAGATGCTTCTATTGATATATAATACAGTTAGTTTGGGTTACTATGACGTCATCTTGAGTCTAAAAAGTTACCAGAAAAATGCCAATTTTAGAGCATTTTCCATTATAAATTGTTAATTACCCTAAAGTAGGGCTCCCTCCTTTCACAAAAATATATATATACCATATATTTTATGCTTGAGACGTATAAACTAAATGTTAAACCTAAGAATGCTGTATGAATATTTTAGGATGATTTTCCCAAAAAAGTTAAGAATATCCATGATGAAATGGATTTACACCAAAAGGAAGTGATAAGCTGAAGACCGAAGTCTGAGATCAGGTACGGTACCTTGATTGAGTAATCATCCCCTGCCACTCTCACCCGTCAGCTTAACAAGAAGAAAGAAATTCAAACATAGGCACAAAGTCTGACAATACAGTTAAGTACAGCAGAAAAGAAAAGGTTGAAAAGTCGGCCTAGCACCCGGTTCGGCGTCCCGTGTCCGAGCGGCCGCCTCAAAGAGAAGAGGGAGCAGAAATGACAAAAAAATCAAGAAAATGAGACAAAGACATAAACAATGAAAAATATAAAAAATGATGAAAAAGTAAATAAACGACAAGTTCAATATTTTTTTGTAATTTTATTTGTAAATAAGGAAAACTCCTGACAGCAGGGAAAAGTCGATCATTTGAAAAAAGGAATTTTTCGGAATTTTCATGACGTCAGCAGAAATTAGGAAAAAAGGAAAACTGATATTTTTTGCTGACGTAATCAGAATTTCGAAAATTTTTTTTTTCAAATGATCGAATTTAGTGTGATACCTCTTTGGTGAAAGTTTGAAGATGATTGGTTAATAATCCTTGATAAATGTAATTTTTAGCTTTGATGACGTCATCGATTATGACGTCATAATCAGTTTTTACGGTTTTTCGCGAAAATCAGCGAAAAAACAAGGTTACACATCAGGTTAGAAACTTCATCATAGTACCCTTCATTTTCAGTCATTTGTTTGGTCATTTTCTGTCGGCTAATGCTATCTAAAAATTATGGTAATTTTAAGACATGCCATAACTTACCCGAGTGGGCACAGTCCTTCAATTTATGAGGCTGAACACGTTGATTTTTCATTCTCTTAATAATTCTTTTAGCGGACTTAATGAATGGTTCAACTGTTGAACTTGCGCGACCGAGTAGAGGGGATTTTGTCAAAAATTAATGAAAATTTTAGCTTAAGAAAACGGAGACCTGTTGTATATTTTTGGAAAGCTCTCCAAATATTAAGATTAGAGATATATTGCAAGTATAGGTTGATTTCTGTACCTAACTCGAGATATTAACCCTTAAAAACAGTGTTTTTCAGCCAGAAACAGCAGTTTTGTCCAGTTTTTGCGCTTTTTGAAGCTCAATATCTCGAGCTCAATATCATTTCATCATGGATATTCCTAACTTTTTTGGGAAAATCATCCTAAAATATTCTTACAACATTCTTAGGTTAGGATACTTACTCAGACTAGCAGTGCGGTAGCCACCGGGGCTTGCCCCCCAAAAAAAAACATGCTAGATTCTGAATGGACCTACCTGATGATGAAACTTAGATAGCAATAAGGAGAAAAATAAAAACAAGCTACATGCTGAATGGACCTACCTGAAAATTGATGTAATAAGACAATTGAAAAAATGACAACAATAGTATGAAAATGCAGAATAATACAAGAAAAACTCGAGAAATTCAAGAAATCCGGCTATTCTCGGCTGCTCTGACGATTTTTAGAAAGTTCCTGGACCAAAATCAGTTCCATTGAAAATTGAACCATGCTTAATCGTGGACAGTCTTATAAATAATGTTTTTGTTTGAAAAAAAACAAAGATATAAACGAAAAAACGCAATGAAAATCTGCAAAAACGGAAATTTCCGGCATTTTGGACCGGAATAAATTTGTTCTCAAAAATCGGACTCCGCCATGTTTTTGGCATTGTTAATACGCATCTTTGAGCAAAAAAACAGAAAAACTATTGATAAAATCTCGAGAAAATGCCAAAAAAACAGTTTTTTCGGCATATTTCCGGCATTTTCGGCCGGAATTTTTTTGTTCAAAAATCGGGCTCCGTCACATTTTGGCATTGCCATTTCGCATCTTTGTGCCAAAAATCAGAAGAAACTAAAGAGTCAATCCTGAGAAAAGCTGGTAACAGACGGACCAACGAACAGACGGACATTTATTACGTTAAGCACGTTAATTTATAGGACATCCGAGGTAGGTCCAAAAACTTTTTCAGATTATGTTGTTTTTTTTGAAAAAGGTGTAAATTTCGTCAACGTTGTCTGTATATTTACTTATTTGATTTATTTGCTTAATCTCTTCCCTTTTTTACCACTTTTACGTTGAGCCGACGCGTGCCACAGAACGAAATAACTAACTAACGCACTAATTAAGTAAGAAGATTGTCTTTTGAAAGATTTGATTTGAAAATATACTAATATGCACGCGATTTCTACTTGCTTTTTGTTGAAAATTTACTCTCGGAGAGGCAGTCTTAGCCAATCTGGAGGGTAAAAAGTCCAAAAGATTTCGGGCACGTCGGCCCCAACCATGGTGGGGTCTCCTTTGATACTAAACATATAGGGCCACCCTAAGATATAATTTGTGTCTACGACACTGACTAGATGTAACATGGGTAGTACATACGTCTCAAGCATAAGTGGCATTTTTGTGAAAGGAGTGAGCCTTACTCGGGGGTATATTTATAATAGAAAATGCTCTAAAATGGCATTCTTAGCTAGAGTAGCAAAATTCTACGATGGTGATATTCTTAGCATTATTCTTAATTTATTGGCCATTATCATCATGGACATTCTTATGAAGTGTATTCTAATAAAAAAAGCGTGTAAATTCTGTAAATTCAAACCTGTCTTTGAACAGTCGATGTCATGGCAGGGACGATTTGGTAACTCAAAAGGTGGCCAATGCCTTGGACGCTTCTCCGAAATCTCGAACATCGGTCTTTTCTCGCGATCAATGACAAGCTAAAAAAAATTATCGTAAATCAAAATGATTCTAGTCAGAAACTCAGGTTCAACAAAACTAGAAGGAAATAATACTTTCAATACTCACTGGAAAATTTAGGCATTTTAAAGTATGTCTCGATATAATCTGCAGCAGAGACAAAAAAGACCATAGCTGTTAATAGAATTTCAATCAAATAAGGGCTCTTTTTGTTGTTTTCGACGGTTTTTAATTTTTTTGAAAATTCTTTCAAATTAATAATTATCTAAGATCGAAGAATCCTTAAATTTCCCTTGAGAATGAGAAAGATTTCTGAAAGTCAGTTTTATCCGAAACAATTTTCTCTATTGAATTTTATTTTAATTCATGATACAATGCACAAGGTCATTTTCCTTCAAAAAATACAAGACTTCGGATCTCCCTTTAGTCAAAAAATGATCCTTCTTTGACCCTGTAAAAATACGTCCAAACTCTTTCTTTTCTATTACAGTATGCAGCCCCAAAAACGTCGACCAAATTTAAAATTTCTCTCAAATCTAGATTTTTAAATTTAATTTAATTTTAAGATATTTCCTTCATCCTCCTTCGAAAGTACAAGACATATCCTTAGCCTTTCGTAAAAACTAGAAGATAACAGTAAGCCACTTTTCTCAATGAGAGATAAAAAGGTGTACTTCATTCACTTTTTTCACTTTAGGAAAAGGATAATCAAGAAGACTTCAACTTTCATTCAAAATTACCAGTCTTAACCCTATTGGCCCCAGAGGCACTCTGAACCGGAGTGTATCTCGCATTTGTCGCTTCGTAGTACACTCTGTGCGCATTGTCTGTTTGATAAAAAATTCAAGTACGGAGACCTCTGCGATGAAGTTTGATTTATTAATAATGGCAATATCACTTAGTGCCTTGCGGGGGGGTGAGCTATTTATTTTTTCTGTGTTTGTTTTTGTAAGTAGTATATGTTCGTAAGTGTAATGTAGCTTCTCAAATCATATATAAAAAAAAAATAAAAAAAAATTATTAATAGCAACACTTCTCTCATCGTTTCCCTCTCTTACCAACACTCCATCGCAGCAGTCGGTTTGAAAAATCTCAAATGAGAAAAGACAATGACAACAGACCCTCTATGGCAATGAATTTTGAAATAAACCCCAGAGGGGAGGGAAGAATCTACCACGCTGATGTTCTTTTGTGTATATTCCAAATCCGCTCTCGAAACTTTCTGACTATTGTGATAATCTTATCGAGAATATTTGTGCTATTTTTTTCAGTCATAGGTCTTATAGATCAGCTTTTTGGCCAGCCTAAGCTGAGCATTCAAATAGGTAAAATTTTCTTCCAGTTCCATCATCATAAGACGGCAAAAAAAAAATCCGATTTTCCGATCTCACTTTGATTTCTAAACTTTCTTCCGATCGGGTTAACTTTTTGGGTACTTTTAGCGTGTGTTGTTTTTACAGATCATAAAGTGGTGTTTCAAGATGGCGGCTCGAGCGATAAGTCGATAAAGTGTTGTTCCAAAGTATTTCCAGTGTGAATCTGTTGCAAGCTTCAATTTCTGTCATTTATTTTTTTAACATGGCAAATCAAACACATGATTTTCATCAAGGGGATTCTTTTTCTACATCTTATGAAGGTTTAAATCCGTTTGCTCAAGTTTTTGTTTATGTTGAATTTTCTGTTGCTTTCTATTACAGTAGTTTTTGCAATAGAAACACATTTTTCTTGTTTGCCTCTAGAGGGGGGATTGATGGTGTTATAATGTTATTGGAATTTGATAAAGTATACAAAAGTACATACAGCTACTGTCTAAATTTGATAAACACTGCTGGATGCAATCGTGTTTTTTTGGACTTGGACGTGTTTGGCTGCTTCAGACGACCCTGCCTATACACCGGTCATTCCAGCGTTATTTTTTGTCTGGTGTTTTCTTCATTAAATTTTCAAAAGTGCACACCGGACTACACCGGACTGTCTAGTACCGCCAACTGCTCCAACTTGGAACAAGTGTACGCAACATGGGGGCTTGTTGATATCCGGCCTGTATTATTTTCACTTACTGTTAAAAATCTCTTTGACAACAAATTTGTTTTGATAATTCCACCAAGTTTATCAATCATACTTTCTGTCATAACATGTCACAATAACTTTCACTGATAGCGCACCCTTTTTAACTTTTGTTTTCATTTAAAATGACCGGACGCCGAATGGAGAATTAGAGAATGCCCGTCGCCTAACCACCCGATGAGATAAGTATTCCTGTTGATGGTTTCTAGATATTTAGGTTGTATATTTTCAATTAAAAGTGGTTTGGGATTGTTCGCACCCCGTCCAAATTTTTTGTGACCTCAGCTGCCTGTCTATAACAAATACAGTAGATCACATTCGCGCGTGTTCCACTACAGATTTTTTTCATATTTCGATTTAAAAGCCTATTTGGTGCGAATAAGAAATTGTGTATTTTTTAATACCGTGAGATTGGGTAACTTGCATCAGTGGAGGCTAACATGCATAGCCCTCAAATGAATGACTTATCTGGTCATTAAAATACAAAGTTAAATCAAAACAAAAATGGTAGAGTAGAGCTGCGAGCAGAGCTGCGTAGTTGTATTTTAATGATCAGACAGGTCATTCATTTGAGGGCTATGCATGTTAGCCTCCACTGATGCAAGTTACCCAATCTCACGGTACGCGGTTCATTAAACTCAATTTAAATGACTTTGGAGGTTCGGTGAAATTGTGGTGGAATGGCCGTCCCATGTTGCGTAAGATAGTCCCAAGTTGGAGCAGTTGACGGTACATTTTTCTCTCGGAAACAAAGTACACCAGACACTACACCGGACTCTTGTCCAGTGATTTATCCATATATTTGCGCACCTGACAAACTGCACCGGAATGTCATGTGTATCGGCAAGGTTGTGGCTTCAGTCATATTATATAAGGTGGTTCTAGTTCTAGTTCTATTTCTATTAAGTGATCACATAATACGCTAATGTACATTATCATGATATTGAAAATAAAAAGTTATTAAAAATACCTAATAAAATGAAAACAACTAAAGCTAAAAGTGGCTGCATAAAGAAGTAGTGAGATAGCGAAGTACCGAGATATGACTGAAGCTGAAAGACACCACCACAAGGATTTAGAATAGTATGGATCGGATCGCAAAAAATTGTTTGGTTCCCATCATTTATACTTTAAAAAAGTGGGTCGTTTGGTCGGTCGGTCGAAAATATTTTTCTGTTAAAGAAGCAGCTACATCTTGTTGAAAGGGAATCCGCGTGGACTGGTCCGAATTAAAAAATTGAGAAACCGTCAACCGTGGATAAACTAGTTTTCGGTTTACAGCAGATTTTTCTGATCTTTGCGCACGTTTTTGGCTTTAACTAAATGGTTGATGTGGAATGAATTGCGACAACAGTTTTTACATATCTTTTATCGGACTTGCAGAAAGCGGACTGCGGAAAGTTACGAGAAATGGTTTCTAGATTTTTTAATGAAGTATATATACCATCAAGTTACACAACATGGCCACTCTTTTCACAACTTGCACAGCCATAACAAAAAGTTTGTAGCTTAATGGCAGTCAATTACAATTTTTAGAAGAAGCTGCAGAGAGTTACGACAAAGTGTTATTGGAGTTTTATCAAGTAAACAAAAAAAGTACAGTTTCTATGTAATGAAAACTAATAATGGTTCTGCACTAAAATTATGGCATGTATCTTTATTTTGGGTTTGACTTTTTGGCAATTCTCTTATTTATTTGTAGTATAACACTTTGGTCACATATGGATATTGTCTACACCCAACAGAAAAAATGGGATCCAAAAAATGTATTATAACTGACTAAAATGAACAAAAAGTTTAATTACACTATGTAGACTAACTAACATCCCAAACGAGCGAGGTTCCTGGACTTTTCAACGGGCAGCTAATTGCCACTGTATCGAACGCTGATCTAACATTTGCTCGCATCACATCAAAATTATCCCTTTCACCCCTTTGACCCTCTAACCCTCTTAGCTCTTTTGGCTGACCTTCCAGCCTCGGCTGGTTTATTTGACTTGACTAGCCGTCTCGGCGTTGTCCAAGACGACTCTTTACCATGATGCTTCGTTCGCTGTCATTATTGAGAAATTAAATGTCTTTTACTTATGAGAAATATGTTAATGATTTCTTGATATGATAGTTGAAGTAGTGAAATTGTCTTTTCAATACTGACAGTTTCAAGTCTAATTTAAACAATCCTCAAATAAAAAAAAAAGATTTCTTGTATTTAGCAAGGAAAATTAGATAAAACACATTTCCTGTATTTGGTAAAGTAAATCGGGTAAACAAACGAAAGCAAATTCTTGTATTTTTTCAAAAGAAAATCGACCAATTAATTCCCCACAAGAATAACAAACTTCTAAAAGTCACTTTGCTCTGAAAAACGTGTCCTCCGCTTACCTCTGATACATTTATCACTGCTATTGATAATACAGTGAATGAGGCCTTCGTCTTCAAAAATACAGGCTTTTTCATGTTCATTTTCATGCTAAATAGTCTTCATTTTACTGTTAAAATACAAAAATACCATCATTTCTCTTGTAAAATACAACAAGCAGTGTTAAAACTTACTGATATCCACTTGCTTACAAAGATATGGTCTTAAACTGATTTTCATTTTTCCCTAAAAAAAAAACTAATAGAGCTTTCGTTTATTTTAATTCACTTTAGAAAATACTTCATTATATTGTTAAAATGGGAAAATGCCCTTTATTTTGAGGCCCGGAAACTTCGAGTTAGAAAACTTTGAGTTAGCAATTTTCGAGTTAGCAATTTTAGAGTTAGCTAAATTATGACGTCTTGAAAGTGCAAATTATGACGCCATTCGACTGTAACTCGAATTTTCATTTTCAAAAAAAGGATTTTCAAGTTAGGGTTAACTTGAATTTTGTTTTTCGAAAAAACTTTTTCGAGTTAGCTAACTCGAATTTCTTTTTCACAAAACCTTTTTTCGAGTTAGCTAACTCGGAATTTATTTTTCATTCCCAAGTTTTCGAGCTATCTTGGATTTTTTTAGAAAAAAGTTAACTTAAAATTTTTGTATGGTAGTAGGTAAATCCAAAAAATTCGAATGGTTTTATTCAAAATTCGACTGTTTCTATTCATAATTCGAATGTTTTTATTCATAGCTCGAATTTTTTTATTCAAAATTCGAGTGTTTAGCTCTACGGTTGACGGTCGACAGTCGCAGCTCCAAAATACAAATTTGAACCAAAGGAAAGAAAACAAACACTCCAATCTCTTCAAAAAAATTGAAGCTAAGTACCTGAAAAAGATAAACACAAAGGCCACGCAGTATCGAACAGCCAAAGCTGAAGGAAAGTTCAAAGTTATTGGTTTGTTTTAACATCTTACAAAGGAACAACACACATTTCTTTTTGAATTTGTAGTATCTTAAAGAAGTAATGTTAGAAATATTAACTCTCAAATGTATTGTATATACATAACTAACATACCTTGAAATAATCTGCAACATATCTATAGAACTGACAAAACCATTATCTTGAGCCAAAGTAAGCATAGAACACCCAGTGTGGTAAAAAATCATACACTCATACAAGTCCAAATTCAAGCATCAATTTTGATGAAGTTTTATGAAGCAAAATTTTGTTGGTGCACACATAAGATACATCAGGGCACTAAAATTCAATAAATCTAATTTCTCATCTTTTACAAAATCTTCACTCCACATTAAACAAGAAAAAAGGAGGAAGAAAAACAAGCAAATTTCTTTCCACCTACTTCTTTTTCGAATTTTTTTAGATTTTTCTACTACCATACAAAAAATCCAAGATAGCTAACTCGAAAACTTGTAAACGAAAAATAAATTCCGAGTTAGCTAAATCGAAAAAGGTTTTGTGAAAAAGAAATTCGAGTTAGCTAACTCGAAAAGATTTTTCGAAAAATAGAATTCGAGTTAATTTTAACTCGAAAAATATGTTTTGAAAATAAAAAATCGAGTTAGAGTCGAGTGACGTCATAATTTGCACTTTTATGACGTCATAATTTAGCTAACTCGAAAATTCCTGACTCAAAAATCGCCAACTCGAAGTTTTCTAACTCGAAGATTCCGGGCTTCCTTTATTTTCCTTGCAAACATAACAAATATCCCCTTCCCGTATTATCAAAAATACAACAAGCAGTCTCCAATTTCCCCGCAAAATACATATGCTCCCTTCATATTTCACTGAAGGATCTCTGTTAATTTCCTAAAAAACAAAAAATCTAACAAATCTTTTCTCGGAAGCAGCCGACGAGGCGACCTTTTTTTCCGATGTGTTCTGAGAGGATGGATTAGCTAAAAACATTGATCTGTTCTGATTGGGGCTTCCCAAATCAATCAGCTAGAAATAATGATGTGTTCTGACGAGACAGGGGTATACTCGAGGTCATCTAATTTTGTTCTTGTTGTCTAGGTAACCCTAGAAAGTTTCAGAACACATTTCTCTAGGAGAAAGGAGTATAATAAAGAAAATATTGACGTAATCTTGTTGCCTAACAACCCTAGAAAGTTTTAGAACACATCGCCCGTGAAAAATACAAACAAATATCTTACAAGTTTATCTTGCCATAAAGCTTTCCTAGATTTCAGAACACATCCAATCATAAAGAGCAACAATAAGTTTAGAGAGACAAAAATTGTAGTAAAGGTTTCCTAGAAATCAGAACACATATTTCTAAAAAATTGCTTCGCTGTTTTCTAACACTTCTAGTATGCTGTTTATTTCCTTCAAAAAACAAGAAAGATCACTTCCCTAAAGAATATATGTACCATTTACGTATTTCAATTTTGGTTGTTTTGAGGATTCAAAGACAAAGGATTTAATTTTCCTTTAAACAATCAATAAGTTGATACTCTCTTCCAAAACACACCAACAGGACCTTCAGCTTCGTTGTAAAAAACTTGTTTAAGCACGACCAATTTAATTTGTTGTTTTACGGGCCCGACCGACACTATTTTTTTCTAAAATCAAAAAAATAATAATATCGAATTTCCACTACAATATATTTTACACACTAGTTATTTGTAAGAATTAAACTTGAATAAAGCTGAAAATTAATTCAAGAAATTGAAAAATCATAAAAAGCATTCCATACACTAAAAGTTTATTATGATCTTCATCGAAGATAAAAAACAAAGTGAATTTTTCATCCAGTACTTTTTGGAAAATTTTCTCGGTACCTTACCAACCCTGATAAATGAAAAATTTATTCTTATTTTGCCGACCGACAGACCCATATTTTTCTAACGATCTGTCCGTAGAACAACAAATTAAATCGGTCTCGCCTTACTTTTATCAAAAATATATTAACACCACAAAACTATTCCGAGCAATAGATTCTTTTGAAAAATTTATCTAAAAATAGAAAACAGCAATGACTAACCTCTCTGACTGCGGACACCCAATCGTTCAGTTCTTCTTCTGTGTGACAATAAAATCCCTATTGATGACATAATGTGATAAGTCTTAGTCGTGTATTGGATTATCGCATTCAGTAGAAATTTGACATGCTCATTCAATCATTTGAAAGGCTTCAAAAGCTTAAAAGTTTACGTTATTACGTAATAAATCAATGAAAAGCTGTCAAAAAAACTTCAAATTGGTACTTCGACAGTCAATTAATTTTTATATACTAGCCTGGAGGCTTACAGCTAAAAACACGGTGAACCAATAGTTACATTTGTGCGAGTAAAGTTTTTTTGTTCTGGATATTTGAGTTTGCAGTCGTCCGGCGTTTGATTGACTTGGAGAAAATTTTCGCTTTACAGAGGTATATTTAACCTTTTTTAATTTACTTTCGTCAGATTTTCAGGGGTTTGGTGGTCGGGAACAATTGACAAAATATAATAAAAAAATGAATAATGAATAATATTAAACTTAAATCTTACCAAGGCTATTGAAGGATCGAGTGCAGAAAAGTTCATAAAACAAGGTGCTTCAGTATGATAGCTCTAAAAGAAAAGATTTCAATTATGATTTGTGTAAGATCAGTGGGCAAGGATATTGAAGAATATATTTTTGAATCAAAAGGACAGAAAAAGTTTGAACTTGAAGAATTCATACAGTGTCAGGGATACAATTATAACGTTCCATTTGTAAAGCAGGTTGTGTTGTATGCGGATCAAGGTATAATAGTCGATCGCCTAAAAAAAAGGGAAAACATAGGATCAATAAACTTCGAAAGATATGTACGCGAAAAAATAGAATTCCCGTCCAAATATATTAATATAGGAGATTTGATGGGTATCGATCTGGTCAGCCAGGCTGCAGTACGTAGTGCTGACAAGTCCCAATAAGAACAACACGCCTAAACCTGCTCTGCCACCCAAATCTCCTGAGTGAATATGGTTGGACAGAAATTCTTATTTCTTCACACATCTATTTTATGAGCTTGTAATTGCCAAAATCATGTTGATCTCAAAGTAGGCAGCTTCAAATTCAAAGACCTCAGTACCAGGTCCAAACAATTGTTATTCAAGGTACTGAATGGGTTAGGCATTTCCTCCATGGCGGAAGTTAGGTTATGAAACCCCTTCATTACCAATCCCCGCCCAAAAAAAAACATTTAACCGGGATTCCTTACATTATTGACCAATCAACTAACTAACTATGCATTGTTAGACGAGTTTAGGGCAATGAACACAACATGGTTGCAGATGTCATATGGGAAATAATTCATCAGCTTAAGATTCCAGTTCCTTAACAAAGTGAAGAGTAATTAAAAGATAAATAGGGATGCTCGGTCAAGTATAGATTCGATATGTTACATGTATAACCCATTAATCTTGGACTTTCACACAGTATTCATATTGTTTTCAGGGGTCAATTTTCACAATCATACAATTAAACATACCATTGAAGCCGATGAAATAATGTGCATGATTAGGTTTCCCTCCAATGATACCTATATTTTGCTTCAATGTAAACATCGCCTGAAAGAGAGAAGAATCTGTTAATAATCATATTCTTTCTTTTCGGGAATAGTATGAGTAAAATCTTTAAGAAAGAGCTACGAAACACTAGAACGAACTTTCTTTCCAGAAAATTTTACGTTCCAAAAATCATGAATTTTCAGGGCTTACAATTTTACCTAATAAAGTAAAAAATCGTAAATTACGCAAAAACTGCGCGTTTTCAAGCTTGGTAACATTCAAATTCGAAATCAGCACCCTCAAATTGAGTAAGAAACATATCAAAAAGTTGGTCACAGACATTTTGAATTTTTTCTCTGTTTTGAAACTTTAGCAATCCGCTGGCCATGGTCTACTATAATAAATCCTTGTATTTCCAAGGAAAATTACATTAGAAAGTTTTTGTATATGCTAACAAAATTAACTAAAGTAATTTTTTGCTACTTTCATCAAGTTCATTTTTCAAGAGAAATCAGGAGAAATCGCTCTGTCTTAAAAAAAGGTAAAGAATAGTTTGAAAGCAAATCGAATTGAAACTGCCTGTTGTGCGCAGATTTGTAATACTTGCGCAGATTTGTAATACTTTCTGCGCAGATTTGTAATACCTGCGCAAATTTGTAATACTTGAGCTGCGCAGAAATGTAATACTTCTCTGCGCAGATTTGTAATTTGGAATTTAGATTTCTACTTCGGCATATGTTTCCCACGAAGAAAAGTTTCGAAAAAAAGACTTAGAAAATAATCAGAAAATCACACAAAGGTATATCTTTAGTATGAACAACAACTTTATAAGAAACGAATCAATATATTTTAATCTAATGAAAATTGGCTTTTGGCAGTTGGTTCTTTCAATACAAACATGGATTGGGAATAATTTTAATCATTTTCATTTTTCTTATAAGCATCAACTTTATAAGAAACCATCAATATCTTTCAATCTAATGGAAATTGGCTTTCGGCAGTTGGTTCTTTCAATAGAAACATGGGATTTTGAATACAATTTCAATATTTTCATTTTTCTTATAAGCATCAACTTTATAAGAAAGGAATCAATATATTTTAATCTAATGAAAATTGGCTTTTGGCAGTTGGTTCTTTCAATACAAACATGGATTGGGAATAATTTTAAGCATTTTCATTTTTCTTATAAGCATCAACTTTATAAGAAACGAATCAATATCTTTCAATCTAATGGAAATTGGCTTTCGGCAGTTTGTTCTTTCAATAGAAACATGGGATTTTGAATACAATTTCAATATTTTCATTTTTCCTATAAGCATCAACTTTATAAGAAACGAATCAATATCTTTTAATCTAATGGAAATTGTTCCAATAATTTTTTTCATCTTTATGTATTTTTTCTATCTAACAACAACAAAAAACATACCGAAGCTTCGACAATCAAACTCTTTTTGAAAGAAAGTTAACTCAAAATAATTTCACTTGAGATATCATGCTGGAATGTAATGCAGGTGCTATGAAAGGTTATAAAAGAAATTCAGTCAGAGGGGACAGGTTTCCTAGCTAGGTAGAAGGTGGTTTTAGAGCAAATCAATGTTTTCTTATCATATCATCTTATAAATAATTCATCAATTTTGGTACTACCTCTTGAAATGATAAAATGTTGACAAAAATATTTTTATATCATTAATTGTTTGTCATAACAAAGTGCTTATAAAAATAAATATGTTCATGTTATTCTTCGTACCTTGTTCACTTCGAAATAAACAATTACCGACAAGAAATAATTTTTATTTTACGAGTTATTGGTTAGTTTCTTATAAAAGCAGTGCTTATAAAAAATAAATATGTTCATGATATTCTTCGTACCTTGTTTACTTCGAAATAAACAATTACCGACAAGAAATAATTTTCATTTTACGAGTTATTGATTAGTTTCTTATAAAAGCAGTTCTTATAAAAAATTATGTCCGCCCTATTCTCATAACCAATTTATGTAGTACCAGATAAATTTCTTATAAAAGCACTGCTTAGAAAAGAAATATTAATTGATTATTTATTCCATGTGCTCAATAATCACAACTTTATTTGGGTATTATTTTCTAGGTCTTTTTTAATGTATTTTGTTCGCAGAATAGAATTTGGTTACCAATGAAAATATCAATTCCAAATTACAAATCTGCGCAGAGAAGTAATTACATTTCTGCGCAGCTCAAGTATTACAAATTTGCGCAAAGTTTATTACAAATCTGCGCAGGTATTACAAATCTGCGCAGAAAGTATTACAAATCTGCGCAGGTATTACAAATCTGCGCAAGTATTACAAATCTGCGCACAACACTGCCAATCTTAATTTTCTACTTGCAAGGAAGAAGATTGCATTGCTAAAGACTACCTCAATCAAGATTACCTTGTAAAATTAATTTATGCTAGGAGTAGTTTAGCCATCGTGAGTAAACATTCTAGGGTGACTTTGAAAGACTTTGATAAGCATTGAAAATTTGAAAAATTTGATATTTAAAATCGAATTTAATTTCAAAGTGTTCTTGAAAATGTTCAAAAAGAAGATTGGAAGAGGGAAAAGAAACGAGTTTCCACGGCTCTCATTTTATGGCCGGAAATTGACCAATTTAAAGATCAATACAGAAATGACATGAAAAAGAATTGACGTGTTCTTGAAAATCGCTAGCGAAAAAGCTTCATGTGAGAATGGCAGACTTCCGATTTAAGCGTATTTAATATAGATATCGGTAGTTATGTTACTACCTTTTTGGTTAATTCAGCTTTCTAACGTAATTTATGACAATATGAAATAATAGAGAATGGCAATAAATCAACAAATAATGTAGGCGCTACATTTCGCTGGTAGGAATACTTTCTAAGGTTATTCATTACAATTTATTCAATAACATCAATTTTGGGACTTTAATTTTATCTAGTAGGAATTTCCCTGAACGCAAGTAATTGGGCTACAAGATTCGAAATTGTAACATCAGTAAAAAACTAAATTCTAGAAAGTAGGTATGTATAGTTGGTTCGCGTGTTCTCTGTATTTGGGAAGCCTTATCTCCACAAGGCTCCACAAGGACTAAATTGTCTAAGTGACAAGCGAATGGGATCTATATACATATAAACTGATGCCTGGTTGAAAAGTGTACAAAGTGAATGGTGCTTATCTAATGCGAATTAAAATGAGTTCTTTTTCCTATATAGCTTTTCCGTGGGGGTTGTTACGCTGTTGGACGCTGTTTAGTTAAATACTCAGAGTGGTTCTTAAAGTTTTTACTGTACAACAAAACCATTACTAAACCTTCTCAAGCCCATTGTTAGAGGTTTTAAATTCAAATGTAGATACAATTTTGTAACATAAAAAAAGGTTAAAGATTCAGAAACAATAACGAAATGGAATATCAACTCAGTTATTTTACACACCTTTAACGCGGTGAAATATGTTGGATTAGTTTCCGACAGTCCCAACCTCAATGGAATAAAAAGAAGCAAAGGGCGCCAAGTGGCAGTGCTTTGTTTTTCGTTAGATGAAGATGAGCTGAATCTTGTTTTCCTCCTCTTGTTAACATTACAGCATTCACCCTCCTTGGTAGGTGTCGGTAAGGGGGGCGTTTCATTGTGTGAGGACGAACACTCTCCATAACAACCCCAAGTGTCCATATTTGATTTGCAGAGTTTTCCTAAAAATGACACGGAAACAGTAAAAAAAGCATTAGGTTTGCTACTCAATACTTTTCAGCTGTCTTCATATAAAGGCAAATTATGGTAGCTTCGCAGCGAGTTAATAAAACGAAGTATAATTCCCCTTACTTAAATCTTCGATGACGACGGTATTATCCATGGCAACGTGAACTGCGATATCGTTGGCGTCGTCGAACAGCACCAATTTTCTTATAGAAAAAAGACATAATTTGTGAATTATTATGGCTTTTTCGGACAGAGTTAGTCTTATTTCGGGATTCTCATATATGATAGGGAAATCAGTACTGTTGAGTCGGCGCCGCTCATAACACAGCAAAGCCATGATGTAGATTCCTAAGGTCTTAATTTTGAGCAAACATATAATGTCCGATGCATAAAATGAATGGGAGTTTATAGTCTATCAGTTAGACTCATCACAATTCAGTTGGAAGATCGATATCAAGATAACAATAAGCTTGGTATGGTTAGCAGTTTCTTTGTCATTGATGGTGGCAAATACTACTTCAAAAGAAGCAAAACTTTTCAGACATTCAGTGAGAAAGTGGTTTTAAGAATACCTTATGACTTGAGCGATGGTATTTGGTCCGAACCATTGACCAACAGACTTTCCCTCTCCGACACCCATTTGCGCTGAAAAGTAAAAAAAAAACAAGGAATTGAAACTTGATTGGTTTCAAGGACTGTCATTAGGCTTTGCGCTGCTGCGCTGGAAGGTCAGCCCGAAATCCGAAATGCTAAGAAAGATTAATTAGATGATATTGAATTCGCTAGATAGAGTCATACGTGTTTTCTCAATATAGGAGTTTCTCGCTGTGATTGACCTTATCCAAGCTTTTTAATCGCTTTTGAGGAAATATAAACAAACCAAAACAGACTCTGAAACGAAACTTTGCGAGAAAAGGAATATGATTGATTTGGTCATGTTTTTAGCTCTCAAATGTTTTTCTAAGCCACAAAGATAGATGACGGTCAAATAGTGACAATTCAAACAAAAAAAATAGTTTTGAAAAAGATTTTTTTGCGACGATTCAAAAATATGAAGAATACACGGTCTTTCCTGATTCTTTTCGGGAATTCTTTTCGGAAAATTGGCAAAATTTCCATTCTGATTTGCCAAAATTGATAAATTCTAACCCAATTTACCAATCAATTACTGAAATTCAGTACCAAAAGCTTGAAATTAGTGAAATACCCACTCCAACCTCAAAAGGGATACCGGGTACTAACCTTTTTAAGATTCAATATTAGACACCACCAGTTACCCGGTGGGTCAGTATCCTGCGGCTGTACCCCCTCCCCTCCCGTTCCTTGCTGTTCTTTTAAAATTCAAGAATCACTTAAAAAGAATACTCTAAGCATAGGCGGTTTTAGACCATGTCGAGCTGAACTTATCAGAGAAAGAGATTTGTAATTGTAATTTTATTGTCTTTTAACGAGCGTTGCACTCCTTCACATGTTTCAAACCTACTTGCTCTGTTGTCTCAAATCCACCAGTGTCTAAGGCTCACTATTGAAAAGTTTTATGAATCTAGATGGTTGTTGTCCTAAAAATTTCAGCATTAGGGTTATTCGTTAGAAGTGTTTTCAGGGTCGGATACAGGAGGTAGGCTATCTTATTCATGGAGAGTAATTAGTTTCCATATAAGGTAATACGATAATAAAGTGCACTCTCCTCCATTGGTTATAGCCTCCCTCTGTATCCGAGCCTGTGTTTTCACTACGCTGTTGCTTCTAGAGCAAATACCGCGATGTATACGGCAAAACCAGTAGAACTCCCTAAAAATGATCTGTTATTAATAACAATTACCTATTTGATGTATGGAATATAAGCTGTCCTTTTTGTCCAAAAATTCTCGGAGAATCTAGGGTAAGAGTTTAAACAGAAAGATATGAATGAAATATTTCATGTGTTACTTAAACAAGCCTGAACAACAAATAGTTGACAGGTAATTTAAATCAGAATCAATTATTTTATTCATATCAACCAGTACACAACATTCAGTTTAAGGCTGAACAGTCTCATGTGTTTTGATTTGAATAAAAAACGTTCTAGAGTTCATTAGCCTGATCTGCCCCAATCTACTAGCAGGCCCTGTTTGTTAAAAATTAGTCACTTTTGCTTATCAGCTTCAGCGAAAGGTAACACGATCATTTAAATGAGTCGGTTGAACAAGCAAGTTAGGTAATCTCATTCACTATATCCCTTGAAACAATTATACAAAGCGTGGTGCTAATATCAATGTAGATGGTCGAAACTAAGCTCCAATCACGATATAAATCATGATATAAATTACACGGGCCTTGACTTTTAGTTAATTTTCTATTCCTAATATAAGTCATTTTTTCGTTGCCCCGAAAAGAGCTTCTTAATTTCATGGAATTATTAGTAGTTTAAGTGGTCTCAATTTTTCTTAAATCGATTTTAAAGATCCTCCTGTCAAAAGTCTCTTCCCGAATTTCACAGTTTTTTTCGTACCAAAGTTCGAGACTGTCGAAGTTACATAACTTAATGCTTTGCTGACGTAAAGAACACCGCACTAAAAAATACGAATAGAGGCTTTTTCAACATAAATTTTTTTTTAATGTTAAGGGTCTGTTTTCTCTTCATGTCAAAAGAGTCTTTGAGCTACCAAAAAATAATATCAGGCAAAGAGTGTCGTAAAAAATATCATCAGCTCAATGCAATTTCATTTAATAAACTTAATTAGATTTTTCAAAACCTAGGGTTGATCAAAGATATCAAACAACTGCCTAATCAACTTGACCTCCCTAAAAAAGAAAATCTTTCTGCATTTACCTGCATATATTTCGTATTTCTTTTATCTCGCTCCCAACTCCAATCTAAGAACAATAAAAATACATCATGATGACATCATCTAAAAATTAGTTTTTGAACTTCACTTCCTACAGAGTACAGAGGAAAATAGTCCTGGATTTCATTCCACATCTGAATTATTTTTTCTGATCAAAGTAATGGATACCTCTCCCAAGATGCCGACACTGTAAAGCTTGGCCTAGCATCATTTGTCCGCATCTCAGCATGCATCCCCAACCAGCGTCTGATGTTGGACCAGTTCCACCTTGAAAATAAATGACAAGAGAAGAGATATTAAAGATAATGATACCTTTAACAATTGTCACGAGTGATATGATATAAGATATAGGTGTAAAAATATTTCAGTGGAATATTTTTACATTTATATCTCATGTGGACTACCCTCATTACACTTATAGAAAGCCCAAAAGTTGAGACTTTTTAGGATGGACCTGGGATTCAATAGAGGTCCTTGGTAGGGATAAGATCAGAGCTGACCAAAGGTTGAAATGTCCCTTACTCTTAGGTTCCAAACAAACACCCCCCCCCCTAATTGCCGGGGAGGTTGAAAATTGTACTTCTGGAAACCCAAAACTAAGGTAAATATAGGCTAAAATCAGGCTATTTAGAGCAAAATAAGGGGGCTTCTCTTCATGACGGCTGAAAATATTCTTAAAGATTAATAAACGACCCTAATAAGGTCCGTTCTTAATTTTCGAAAAATTAACAAGCGGGGGGGGGCGTTTATTTGGAACCTAAGAGTAACTATTCAAATAGAGAGTGGCACTAACAAAAAAGTGTTTATTTCACTTTTATTTTCTCAACCTGTAAAAATGGCTGCTTTAAAGCCATTGACCTTTTACATAGTTATAATGTATGTTGATTCAGCAGATTGAAATAAATAGAATCTTTTGTAATGAATAAAGAAAAATGTGGAGCAAGATTTTTTTCTTCCTTTTATTTACAAATTTGAAAGGACTTTTTTATTAAAATTTTGCTGACATCAGTTTCAGACGAGTCGGGTGTATATAACACCGTATAATTCCTTTAACTAAAGTAATGCTTTAGCAAATTATTATCACTTTGCCATGAATCTATGTATATATGAAGCTGCTTGCTGATCTTCCAAAAAAACAATTTTTTATTATTGGGTCCTTCAAAAATGTAACCCGTTCCTTCTAACTCTTTTTCGACATTTTTCAAAGTCAAAGTGTTCTAAATTGATGGTCTGCATGATATATAAAAAACGCAAACGTGCTTCCTTCTATTTTTATTTCAGAAAATGGTTAAAAGGTTGTACAATTCTTTTAGACTGCTATTTTTTGAAAATTCAGCATTTTCAACGTCAAAGCATTCTAAATTGATCGTCTGGTTTTGGTGATTCGTTTTAACTACGATGTTTTCAAAAGTTCAATATTTTTTCGAAAAGATTCAGACCGGATTTGAATATTTTTAACCGTTAATCGTTACGTTAACAAATAGTACTTACCTATTGGCAAGAAGTTCCTTCGATATGTAAACCATAAACGATTGTATACATATTCGTTTATCTCTTTCATTTCTGAAAAGTGAGAAAATCAAGTTGTCATAATATTTACTGAAAAATTGAAACCAGTCTATAAAACTGAAAAAAAATCGGTTTTTATCAGTATCCAGAGAAAAATTTATGGATTTCTTTTGGATTAAAGCCATAAACAGCACGGACAATCAAACAAACATTCATTTTTCTACAACAAAGTAAAGAGGCGCGGAAAACCCGAGTTACAAAAACTCGAGTTACAAAAACCCGAGTTACAAAAACTCGAGTTACAAAAACCCGAGTTACAAAAACCCGAGTTACGACGAATGTGACGTCACAAGTCTTGAATTATGACGTCATAAGTGGGCTTCTTAACTCGAAAATGTTTTTTACTGTGGTTTTGTAACTCGAAATATATTTTTATAATTTTGTTTTAGAGTTACGTAACTCGAAAATAAAATTCAAATTTCAATTTTCGAGTTACGTAACTTGAAATTGTAGTACATTATTTGAACTTTCGAGTTATATTCAGGTGAAACCAAGTCGGCCAAAAATTCTAGAATTCATATAATTAATAAATATACACCATTTCTTTCGAGAAGAATCAATAGATCCGATTAGAATAGAAACTTATTTTAAAGCGGAAATGATAGAAACAGCGTCAAAAAATCTAATTTACAAAACAATAATTATAATAGACCAGAAGAGCAGACGTCATAAACATGATTTTGAACAATCAGAAAAATATTTTAAACAATCATTCTAAACATTTATTTTATCGATTACAATTCATTATATTATTTTTGTACATTGCGCAATTGAGAATCTTTTCAACGAAATATGTGTTGTGTTTTTTTTATAAGAACGTCTAAAAATTCGAAGCCTTCGGATCTTTAGCTTTTTTAGTTGAGCCTTATTAGCTTTTTTAGTTGAGCCTTATTAGCTTTTTTAGTTGAGCCTTAGGGCCTTAAAATTTTCTTGAAATGTTCCTATTTCACTATTAGCATTAGGTGAGTATTTTCTGCAATTTTCTAAGATTAAGAAATTAGGTGTTTTTGACGTTTTGAGTCCATAAGGCCTTAAAATGTCAAGAAATGTTCTTAACTTATTGTTAATATTTTAGCCCTCGAATCGAAACCTTATGTTCTCGTATGGTTTATTCTTAAAGAATGTGTGAAAAACCTAAAGAAACTACAAGTTCCACCGAACTTTTTTAGCGAAAGGACAATGAATTTGAATTTAACAAATAGGGATTGTGAAATACAAAATGTATTTCGAGTAATCGAATCTTTTAGATTTAGTCTACTTCACCCAACAAAACCTTCAGAAATTCCCATCAAAATAGAGGTATATAACAAGAAAATTACAGAAAATTAAATTTTTTACCGTCCCCTTTCATTTTTATTCCCTTCCTCTCTTCTTTTAGTTTTATAGATCAAAAACCCCATTCGTAAACTAAAAGAAAAAAAGCACTTTTTAGAATTTTTGGCCAACTTGGTTGCGCTTCAACATAACTCGAAATATTTTTTTTAAATTTTGTTTTAGAGTTACGTAACTCGAAAAATGGAATTTAAAATTTATTTTCGAGTTAATAAGTCCCCTTATGACGTCATAATTTGAGACTTATGACGTCACATTCGTCGTAACTCGGGTTTTTGTAACTCGGGTTTTCCGGGCCTCCAAAGTAAAGGGAAGATTGAAAAACCAATCTTATAAGAAAAATTAAGTAGTGTGGTGAAGGTAAAACTCCCATCTGCCGGGTCCACAGGTTGCGGATAGTGGAACGGCCTCCAGATATGGAGGTTAACTGCGAATATCAAAATAAGCAGTCCTGGACAAAATCCCGGTTTGCCCTTCAGCAAGGCATAGTAACCGGCAGCTGCCCTGCCCGGGTAAGTGGCAAAATCATCGGCAGCAGGATGGTGGATTGAAGTACATGCGTAATAGTCAAAATACAAATCGGTTGTGGTTAAACTGTGTTCGAAAGAAGACAAAACACCCACGTGAGACGAGTACTGCGCTTGGAAAGTCCTTTAGCAAGTGTCCAAGAACTTTTTCGCTAAATTACTCAAATGAATGACTCACCCAAATCAACGGCCCCTAGTCCCAGGCGCTCACAAGAGAAGGGGTGCTAACAATCACCTGGCTAACACGATGAACATAGGTACGTGGAATGTTCGAACACTTAATAATGAGGGTAACCTCGAAATTTTAATTGACACTAGCAAACGTTTAGACATTAAAGTTCTAGGTGTATCCGAGACACACTGGAGCTCCGAAGATGACGATATTTTCGAAATGGACAGCTATGTAATTTTAAATTCGACAAGACAAGACAAAATTCGCCGACAAGGTGTAGCATTTGTAATCGAAAAGGAACTTTCAAACAGCATAGTTGACTATAATCAATATTCAGAAAGAATGATTAGTTTAACCCTAAAATCGTCGTCCGGATCAATCACTTTCCTTCAAGTCTACACCCCATATTCAAGTTATGATGACGAATTTGTTGAAACATTTTATAATAACATCCAACAGAAAATTGATGCTCTCCCTAAATCCTCTACTGTCTACCTACTCGGGGACTTCAACGCCAAACCCGGAACAGATTTCAATGAAGCAATGCCAGAAGTTGTAGGACAATACGGTTTAGGAAATACAAACGATAGAGGATTCACCCTGCTTCAATTTTGCGCCATCAACAACTTTGTACTTACAAACACGCTATTTCAACATAAGGAAAATAGAACGGATCACATGGATTTCGCCAGACGGTTTAACACAGAATCAAATCGACTTCATTATAACAAATCAAAACAACAAAGGAAGTATTAAAAATAGTCGATCCTATCAATCAGCAGACATCGGTTCCGATCATTCACTCGTCATTGCTACAATTGTTTTTGATAAACAGGTAATAAAATGGCCACGAAAGAAAAACACACGATATGATGTACAGAAACTATTAAACAAAAACACTGCAGAAGACTTCAGGATATCAATAGGCGGAAGATTTGCACCGCTTATGCTACTAGAAGGATCTGATGTTGATGAACTCTACGATAAATTCAAAACCACTACGAACAAGGCTACTGAGGAAACCGTTGGACGACTTAGAAATAAACTAGCTGAAGGACTTGGAAAAAACGTAGCATTACTTTGTCACCAGCGTAGACAAGCAAGAATTAATTTCATCAAGCATCCCAGAGACCCCGACATTAAAGAAAGATACAGGACTCTAAATAACTCGGTGAAGAGAGAAATACGAAAATTTAAATCCCTAAAATTAGAAGCAAAAATAAACCAAATGGAAAAAGACTTTCAAAATAATAACAGCCACAACCTTTTCAAATCTCTAATCGCTATATATGCCTCAGAAACATGGGTTCTGACTACAAGGGAAGAAAACAAACTGAACGTTTTTGAAATGAGATGCCTTAGGTCAATAATAGGAGTTTCGAGGCGTGACAGAATCAGAAATGTAGACATACGAAGAATGACACAGTCCGAAAAAACGATCGTCGAAGTGATCAAAATCAAAAGGATGAAATGGTTCGGACATGCATGCAGAAAGCCGAACACATCACTTGTGTACCAAAGCTTCAAGCAAGATTTTCCAAATAAGAGGCCGAGAGGTAGACCACCAAAGAGATGGTCCGATCAGATCAGAGCCGACACAAGATTGCCACTCCTCACAGCGGAACGAAACACAAGAGACCGTTTGAAATGGGCAGAGTCTGTCAGAAGAGTCGCAAAGGGTCGACGGACCTATGTTAAGTCAAATAAATCATAAGAAAAATTCATTGTTGATCTATTGTGACAAAATAATGTAAAATTTACATGTCATCCGATATGGAGACTTATCTAAAATCTAGGGTCTGTGTTGGCGGGAAAATCTTATACGACCTCTTTTTTTTCCAGAAGAATCACCCTTATCTTTATCCTTGAGCGTATCATAAAACACGTCCACTCTGGTGGGTTTGAATGGAGGGTATTTATCGACCTACAAAAAGAGGAATTTTTTTTTACTTCTAGAGGGATTTTCAGAAAGAATCATTCTCACGACTCTCACGTCAGTATTTTTCAAGGAGCATTTTCAGAAAAGATTATTCCCACAGCTGGATAGCCCTGAATTAGTAGTATCCAAAAATGGTATGGTTTGTCAGCTTTCGATGTTTAGATCTCGAGATACATATTTTGGTTTAAATATTGAAAATTATCGATATTTTTGCTAAGTCAGCAGTTTTTCAGCATATTTAACCATCTTAAAAATGAAATATCTCAAGATCGGAACATCGAAAGTTAACAAACCATACCATTTTCGGATACTACTAATTCAGGGCTATCCAGCTGTGGGAATAATCTTTTCTGAAAATGCTCCTTGAAAAATACTGACGTCGTCGGAAAACGCCTAAAACGTCGATTTTTCGCCTTAAAATGCCATTTCTCGGCACCAGGTGGTCGAAACTTAACAAATAACCCCATTTTCTTTATCTAATTTTCACGCTGAATCCGCTGGTAGCCTCAGATATTTGATTTTCAGACTTCGAAAAAACTGTTATTAAAGGGGGAACCCTTGATAAGTTCTATCGATTAACTAAAAATCGTTTCACTCGAAAACTGCAGGAGATTCGAAGGGCAAATGTTTTTCGTCAAGCATAATATAAAAAATTTGCCCTGATGTTGGTTTATTGTTATAACTTTGGGCTTCTGTGACAACACTGTACCCAAATCTATAGGAAAGGGTCGGATATTATCCATGTTATATTTTGAATTTTCGGTAAAATAATGTACTGTAATGTGCAATCAAAAATTGAAGTAAAGATGACGGATGATGGAATTTGGACTTTCCGACTCAAAGGAATCGGAAAATTAAGAAACATTATCAGTCGATCGGACGACGCGAACACAAGTTATTTGTGATTGCAGCCTTCCTAATAAACTTGGTGGCCCTTCCTTTGGGACAATATAATATTTTCGAACTGAACTTTATTGGAAATGTACCGGGTGCGCTATAAAAAAGTCCCATACCCAAAACTTAAAATCGCCAAAATTACAAAAATTTAGATAGTTTTATGATGTAGCCAATTTTTGCCATTTTGGCACTTTTGATTGTTAAGGGGGCTTTTGGATTGTTTTGGGTAAGTGCAGTATATACAGATATATGGGTATACAGATTTGTCAAGATAGTGTGCGTTTACAAATTTAAGGTTTTTTGTTGACTCTTTTCGTATTTCCTCAGATTACTCCACTATAGGCGCTAAATGCTCATATTGCACCAGGAAAACTCCTCTTATTGGTTCGTTTTTCCCGCGCAATTCTTGCCAGATAATCCATTCCAATCCAGAGCAGGCAGACAAAGATTTTGTAGGCAGTTTTTTGATTGGTTCATTTACTTGAACCTGATTGGTTCATTTATTTGAACATGTTGCTATTTATGAGAAAAATTCGACAACAAAGAAAAGACAATTTGTTTACACACCTACTTGATTTGGTGATGTCAGCTAGCCTAGAGAAGGACTTGTGTTTTTCGACTAAAAAAGCTGATTTTACCATTACCATTATTTTAATGATTTTAGGAGGGGAAAAAGGGCACGTACGTGACAAATGACCTGTTCACTTTTAGCTTTTATTTTGAAATATCCCTTAGCTGGCATCAAAAAATTGTTCTGTTCGCGACACCCGACATCATCATAATATTTTCCACTGATTTTTTTTGTGCGGAGAAACAGGAAAAAATATGGAAAAAGCAAATTTTTCCTTTGATGTATAATCTTTTCTCTGCAGAACAAACGAAATAATTTCTTTCTTTTTTGCTACCTTTTTTTCCTGTTTGACACTTTTCTGAAATTATAAATTGTTTCGTGATTTTCTTTTGTTTTTTCAGCATTTTGGAGATTACGAAAAATTCTGACCGACTGACCCATATTCTTCTAAATTTGGCTCGCCTTCTTTCAAAAACTATATTATACTTTTCCTCATTTTTTTCCGTTTTTTTATGCATGATAGTATATAATATTTCATCTCTTTTTTGAAATTAAGTAGTATTCCTTAATTTATTATAAAATATTCTCCTTTTTGTAAAGGTGAAGCGTGACGCTACAGATCAAGTCTGTGTTTTGACTGGACTCGCCAACCTTTATAATTATAAGGGTACAGTCTGTTTCTTGTGACAAAATCCCCTGAGTGTGTCATTGTTTCATGCTTGAATGATATTCTTAAGTTATTCTTTTTAGAAGAGAAGGACTCTAATAATGTTTCGAATTGCGGGATTTTCGGAAAGACTGCAGCGAATTTAAAAGAAAACTGCTCTTAAGTTCCCTAAAGTTTCTGTCTCTTTGTTAATTTCTACCTGAAGGTATTTACACTCCTTACTTAATTCCTTTATTTTTAAATTTCTTTTTGCTAAGTTCTTTGAATTTTGATGATTACCAACTTTTTAGAATTACCTTTTTTAAGAATTTTTAGACTAATAAACTATTTATTCAATATTTTTAAATATTTTTTACTATTTTTTACTATTTAAACCTTGCAAACCCAAAGTACAAAATCTTGGAATCGGGGGAAAGATTTCTATTTCTATTATATAGTGAAGATATGTAATATCTGTCATTGTTGAAAAAGAAAAGTATTGATACATAAATAACTCAAACTGATAAAAACGAAAAAAGTGAAGAATATTTCTTAATTATGTATGAGTATATTTACGATTTTTTTTGGTATTTTTAATTTTTTAATTTTCAAATCATTCCGAAACAGAGGGTAATTTAGCAAAAAAGTCAAAGGGAATTAGATAGTGGTATGTGAAAGAAAAACCTGATCCAAATGAAGATAGAAGAAAAGTAATAGTGGAGAAACAATGAATTGCAAAAAAAAATTTGATAAACACACTTCCGTACAATAATTTACACATGTCAAGTTCATCAAAATTACACAAGTTCATCAAAATACTTACAAAATGGGGACAAATACAATAGCAAATACATCAAAAAACATACAAATAAAAAACACAACCTGAAGTCCCAGACTTGTGACTGGCATAGTGACTTTCCACGTGTTTAAGGGCCAACATTCAGTCGCCTTCAGAAAACATAACAGAAAAAGGAAGCGACAAGCAGCTTCCACACAAAAAACAGACACTGCAACAAAATACAGTACAAAAGGGCAAAATGACACACTGTAACAACTTAATACACTACAGGTGAAAGAAACATTTGTAGCAAACAACATCTCACACAAAAACAGAAAAATATCACACAAAAATTGAAAAAAAAACACAAAAAACTTTCAAACACAGAATCAGAAGTTGGACGAGAACCTGCTTCGTGCCACGACAGGACGACCGCACGGGGAAAAGGAAAGCAGAAAATGAATAACTCCGATGCTAATTTCTCAGAAATAATAATAAAAAATTAAAAAAAAATTAAAAAAAAAAATTACAATTTGAAAATATATAAAAATTCTTCGAAGGTTTTCCCATACTTCCTAAAACAGTCCGGAAACCTGGAAAAACATTTGACAACTTGCTTCTTCAAGAAAGCATTTGAAGCTCCCTGGTTTCGCATTCGAATGAAAAGCTCAGTGACTCTAGGAGTCAGATCTTCAAACATGAGTGTGCTACGTGCAATCCGTAAAATTTCTGAAAAAGTAGATCTATAAGAAATGCACAATGGGATGTTACTGTTGGCATGTGGCTTCCTTACAATGAAGAAGGGAAAGGTTTCTCTCTTATCAAAAAGTTTATATCTGAAAATATTGTTTTTTCAGCAGTGATATCTAGATCTAAAAACGATGCATGGTTTCCATGGTGCTCAACTTTGAGATCTAATTCTTTAGGGTGAATCTGTTTGTAGCAATTATGAAACTCATCTCTGTCATTTAAGGCACACAAATCATCAATAAATCTGCCTACAGAGTGGAAGTTATAGGCACTAGGCGAACTAGCAGAAATGAGACTTTTGACATACTCAAATTCAAAATAGTACAATCTATTCCCATGGGAATTCCAATTTTACGGATTGCACGTAGCACACTCATGTTTGAAGATCTGACTCCTAGATTTAGCCCATCTGTTCTTAGGTTTACTTAGTCTGTATTTTCTTCAGTGCATATATATGACTTTATTATATTCTAGTTCTATGAAGTTTTTTTATTTTTCCATTTGATGTTTAATTATTTTCAATTAATTTAATTTAGATAGTTGATAGCTCACTTATTTATGTCAAAATACTGGTCGTGTTTTGCAAGGTCCAGTACACTTTTACACAGCCTTCGGTGTTGCAATCTATGCAAGTTTACTCATTCTATCTTACGCTCTGTCGTGATTCTATCTCACCGAGTTCTTAGATCTATTTTGTCGCTTACTTTACCTCTTGCCACCAATAGTACTTGAACCTTAGTCTAGTCTAGCTTATAACATTATGTTAGTATTTTTTTTTTTAATATATTCGTTAATTTTTTATAATAGCACACATTGCGATGGCCTCAGCTAGCATACTCAGATACTCGGATTTGTTTAGGTTTTAGTCTAGCTCTATCACTATTCACATTTTACCCCTTATACTTCTTTAATCCTAATCATTTTATTCGTCATACTAGCCCACCGCTTCGTCCCTATCTGCTTGTCCGCATACGGCCCCAATTTTTCTTCAGTATACTACCAGGTTATTTTACAATTTTTTTCTAGACATTGCACATATATTATATACAGAATTTTCAGGTGAAGAGCCAAATGTAAATTTTGGAAATGCCAGAAATATATCATTATTATTATTATTATTATTATGCACTGTTTAAGAATAGAACTTTGAAGAAGCAATTTTTTATCAGAAAGAACACACACTCAGACAGCGAAGATATGCTAAAAAAAAAATTAATAATAATAATTTAAAAGCACTAGTAAAAGCAACATAAAAAAGAAGACAAAATGTTTTCAGAAATTTTAGAAGAAAAATTTCAAAAGTGAATTTTGTGAGAAGATTGAGACTAAAATTCCAAACACAAAAATTGTTGAGATTTAGAGAATTATGAGGTAGATGTGACCAGAAAAGGTTTTAAAATGACTTTATGCTAAAAATAGTATCAAATGTGTGTATATATAATGAATAAGTTTATTCAAAAATATATATGATAAATTAAAATGATCGAAATTGTTTTTAGTATTAGAGAGTTCAGCAAAAAAAAGGATAGAATGTAGGTAAGATTAGAATAGATGAGCTCGAGACTCAAGAACTTGAAAATGTAATGATTCAGAGAGAAAATAACTTATTTAATAGTATCATCAATTATGACGTCATAAGCAGGTTTTCTTAAAATATCTCTAATTATACTGAGAAGAAATTTAAGTAACACCAAATCCGATATTCTACATCCAATTACGCTCCGAAAAATATATAATTTGTTATGGTTTATGAACTAGAACTAGGGGCGAAAAATTAATGCAATTTTGGGACATGCATTAAGTTACCCAAGTGGTACTACTGAAGTAACACTCCTTTCCGGTGATTCAGATCCTCTAACAAAAAATTTTTTGTGATCTGTCTCTTAAAAACTAAAGTCCTCAATCCAATCAAGTTCGTTATTTCTAATACCATAGAATCTCAACTTCAGCAACAACTTTCGATGACACACTTTATCAAAAGCTTTGCTGAAGTCGAGTAAGACTGCATCTGCCTGTCCTTTATCATTTATGGTTTTCACAAGGTCATTGACAGTTTTTATTAACTGAGTCTCACATAAATGCTTTTTTCTGAATCCTTGTTGGCGGCCTGTTAGAACATTGTGATGCTCTAGATGGTTGATAATATGACTATGAATGATATGTTCAAGGCTTTACATAAAATTGAGGTTAAACTAACAGGACGGTAACTGTCTGGGTTTGATCGAGATTTATTCCCTCCTTTGTATAGCGGTGTGATGGATGCTTTTTGTCAGTTGTCAAGGATCTTTCCTTGCAACAGAGAGGCTTGAAAGATCATAACAACTGCATCACATATGATATTAGCAGATTCCTTCAAGATTTTAGTTGAGATTCCGTCTGGTCCATTAGCTTTCCCTGGATCTAATTCGGTAAGTAGTTTAAGTACAACGTTCCTCGTTATTATAATTCCATCCATTGGCGAAGATGGTACCCATCATTGTCGGAGAAAACGCTCACGAATTCCTTGTTTAATACTTTGACGATATCAGTATCTGAAGTAAAGGTATCACCATCAACACTTAAAGAGGTGATTCCAATATTGTCTTGTTTTCTTGATTTAGCTGTAATATAGCTGTAAAATTTCTTATGATGGCTTTTATGTTCTGATAGAAAGTTTTTGTTGATGCAGGTTGATGAACAAAGGCAAATTTACAAGTTTTTCTAGCTTTTTTAGAAGCCTCTATATATTTATCTCAGTCAGAGGATTTTTTGGTGTATTTGTGTGCTGTGTGAATCGTTTTGAAGATAATTTGGAGGGGACGTTGTTTTCCGGGGCTGTGGTCATTATGTCCTTGAACTTTGACCAAAAGTCATTGATTGGTGTGTTGATGGTTTCGTTATTTATAAGTTGATTTATTCTGTTGGTTACGTCTATCTATATGTTCATTTTGAAATGGTTGCAATCATTTCTAACAAATCGTCATCAAAGCCCTAATAGTGGATGGCGTTCAATCTACCGAAATTCAAGAATATGATTATATGTGTGAAAGTCCTTGGAGTGTTGATGTCCAATGACTGCAAATTCGAGCATCACATAAACAACGCGTTGGTGTCAATTCTCGGAAGACCTCATCCTGGATTCTCTAACCTAATAACAGCTGTTCATAATTTTCTTTGGCGCACGGTAAACCTCTGAAGGCACTTGAAAATTATACATCTGAGGAAAATAGTCCTCCCGCGGAAAATTCTACAACAAGAATCTTATTGTACGCCGGAAAGTCAAAAACTGATAAGGCGCCCTATTCATAAACACAATCACGCTTTTTTGTTGTCATTCCTAGTCCTTTTAGATGAACGCGGTCCCTATGATTTCGAGATTGCATATTCGTCAGATTGTTTGTTTTCACACATCCCTTTAGAGCTTCAGCGTGGTGTGCAGAAAACAATCACAATCTGATCTCAGGTTAGGATTCTCAGGACCTTCATAACAAGAGCAACTACACCTATTCTCACTCTTTGGAGATTTCTTGTTCTACCCAAACTAAAATATTGCTCCCAACACTGGAATCCATTACTGAAAGCTGATATACAAAGTCTTGAGATGGTCCAATGGAGCTTTATTCGAAAAATCCACCACCCTGAAAAGACATACTGGTCAAGATTGAAGAAATTCAAACTCTACTCGCTGAAACGAAGACGAGAAGGATACATGATTATCTCTACACATGGAAGATCCTTGAAAACTTTGTGCCAAATATCAGCCTCTCAGACGGTTTACGACCTGTTTTTCAACCCAGACTTGGCAGATTTTGTTTTGTCAAAGCCCAAATTCCCAGAAAATCAGCTGTCTTACAGACTAGCCAATATAATTTCTTGTCTACCCGTGGGACAATCTTGTTCAACACAACTCCCTCCCAAAAGACTTGAGGAATTAAAATGATGCCCTTTGCTAACCTTCAAAATAAAGTTAGACAAGTTCCTTGCTTCCGTTCCAGATGAACCCTGTGTTCTGGGGTTTACAACCAATGCTGCATCCAACTCAATTAAACACATCTAAAAGATGCAGGCAGACATTAGATTGCTCACCTGTGCTCACCTAGATGGAAGACCATCGAAAGCACTTCCAGGTATTCCAAGTAAAGTATTTACTATTGTATAATATTCTTCTTTTTATACTTTTTATTTTTATAAACAAGTTTTTGTTAAATATTTGTGATGTTAGCTTTTTTAGGCTTATGCATATAAATGGATAGAAATATAGAAAAGACAAAATGTCAAGATTACACAAAAATACAGGCCAGATATTGACAATCACAGGTGATGTCAACCAAAACCCTATCGAACTGATTTTTGTAATCAAACCATCAAATTTCATTGGTTTTTTTTCAACCTTTTTTTCAAAATTTCAACCTGATCGAACAGTAATCCAACTTTACCGGAAAATATTCAGTTCCATTAAAGGTTCGATTACTTATCCCAATTTGATTAATCAATCAATCAGTGTTTTTGTAGCTCAAATGGTTCCAGTTATTGCAAGCACAACAGCTCTAGCCGAAACGATCCCCAACATGGATTAGCGGAAAAGAGTTATGCTCATGAATCATGCGCTCTGAAAATGATTTGTGAACAAAAACTGTAAATCAATCGAACTTTACCGGGATTGCTCCGTTCGATTGACTTATTGCCTAGACAGTTAGTCACACTAGGAAATCAAGCTTTCAGAAGAAACAACATCAGTCATCTATATACAGGATGTATTTGCAACAAGAAGGATGAGAGTTACCTGAATCAAGTTCAAGATCCCAAGACAATCAATTAAAACTTGAAAACTAAAAATGATACAAAATGACAGATTGCGAACGTGCAGCAGCCAAATATCAACCAGCCAAATATCAACCAACCAACCAATTTTTGTCATTCAATTCCCGAGACAGCACTTTGATTTTTAAGGCCTTGTTTATACGCTAAAGTAAAAATAATTCCGCACATGTAAATGGGTCATTGTTTGAGGTCCAGCAAAATTTCCGGGAAATATCCTATCCGGCGATGCGCGGATCTAGGTGGGTTCCGCCTCCCCTGTATATCTTTTTCTTGGGAAATTGATCTTCAAATTAGTTTTCAAGGTTGGCTTGGCTCAAATTTTTTCATCTATGGCTCTGCAAAGTTTTTGAAAATGTTAATTTCATTAAAAAGCGCTGGGTTATTTTTTCATGAATCACTTTAGAAGTTTTGCAGCGCATTTTTTAGCTTGAGAGTCAAGTAAACGATACAGCGCTTTCGTAGCATTAATCTTTGATACGCATTTTGGCGGGACGCTAGTGTGACTAACTGCTAGACAATCCCATGTCCTGACCAATCGTCCCAAGTTAGAGCCGTTGACCGTATATACCGTGTTAAAAAAATGAAAATTTTGACATACCCCAATGAAGATTCCAAGCACTTTTTTGTGGCCATTATACAGCCAAAGAAAAACTCAATACACCTTTCCCGTAACTCAAACTTCTCAGAAATGGCCCGGGAAAAGGTGTGCTCCACCGTTGTGTATAAAATTGTTTGGGAGGTAAACGAACGCGTTTTTGCCTGTGAGTGGTTAGGGAAAGTGGCTTTTGGTAGGGATCTTCTTTTGGAAAAAGATTTTCAGAGTGGTATAATATCATGAATAGATTGAACATACTAAAATTTGAGGGGATTTTGTTAGACAGAACTCAAAAACTCAAAAAACCAACTTTCCCTAAGGAAACGCAGGCAAAAACAGGTTTGTTTACCTCCAGAGCCCAAACGGTGGAGAGCATCAAAATAATGCGCGCACATTAGTTTTACAAATTACGGGAAATCAGACGTGATTAATCGAACCAATCGAACAGTATTTTTAATCGAACAGTATTTTTAATCAAACTTTGTCAAACTTGATCGAACTTTGTTGGCCGATTAATGTTCGACTAAGTTCAGTTGTTGAACTTTAATCGAATACTCACAAATTTCTCAAAATACAAAGTTCGATTAAGTTCGATTACTGAAATCAAACTTAATCGAACTTTTTTTAAAGAGGCCTCGATAGTTCAATTAGTTTGATTACATTAATCGATCGTAATCGAACTAATCCAAATTAATCAAACTTTGTCAAGTTTAATCAAACAAAAATTTGAGAAAACCCGAGCAACTGAAGGCCGCTCCACTTGCGCGTAACTCGATCGCACTTTTTCGAGCAAAGCTTGCACGATACTTGTCAAAAGAAAAAAAAAATAAAGCATTTCAAGCGCGCGCTACATTTTTATGACGTATATAATCTTTTTTTCCGAGCAAAATGAGTTTTGTTGAATTTGTCAAACCTTTCTTGTTATCGAACTTTATCCCAGACGTCCGCGCTCAATAGGATCGATCATCGGAACGGCTCGATGACGGATCGATATGTGATCAATGGATTACTTAATGATCCGGATAGGAGATCGATAGAGGATCGATACTCAAGATTTTTTTAAGCTTATGATTAGTTATCGATTATTTATCAATCTATCCTCGATCTTTTATCGATCTTATCGACCCTATCGACTCATACTCGATTTACGATTGATGACGAATCGATTAACGATCGGATGACGAATCGATATACTCAATTGAAATACTAGCTCGATAATGGATCAACGAAGGATCGATACTCAAGACTTTTTAATGGCTGAATCTTCCATCGATCTCCTATCCGGATTGTTAAGTAATCCATCGATCACATATCGATCCGTCATCGAGCCGTTCCGATGATCGATCCTATCGAGCGCGGACGTCTGGTTTATCAAAGGGAGTTTTTTGTCGAGTTTGTCGAACATTTCTCGTTGACGAACTTTGTCGAACTTAATATGTTTTTTCAAACTTAATCGAAAACTCACAATGTTAGCAACTTTTGAAAAGTTCGATTCAAGAATTTAATCAAACTTTTGTCATTCGATTAAGTTTGACAAAGTTCGGTAATCGAACTGTTCGATTAATTACGTCTGGGGGAAAGGTGTATTTTGAATTGAGTCTTTTTAAACTCAATGTTGAATTGAGCTTTATCTTTAATAAATCTCAATATTTGAAGAGTCTTTTTTGTAATAGTACAAACCAAAGTAGAGCACTTGCTTTTAGCTGTAATTTTCAAGATTGAGAAAAGTACTTACGTTCGTCAGGCTTAAAGTGTTTGCCCAAAATGTAAACAGGCTTTTCTAAGTTCAAATGTGTCTCCACTGGATCTGTAGCAATCCCTTCGTATGTGAGAAAAGCAACATCCATTTTGTTGCTGGAGAAAATTCAAAATTCAATAAATCTTTATCATCTCTCTCGACGAGTACAGCAGTTTATCAAATGAGTTGAAATTTCAACTCAGAACACTGATATGTGTTTTTGAAACAAACTTTTTTTTCCTCCACTACTACCGCGCCATTATAGTTGTTGTTGTTTTTCTTTTAGAAAATGTTTAATTTGAGGACCGGACTGAAGTCAATGTTGTGATCACATGATCAAATACAGCATTTTGATTGGATAAAATATCAAATCGGCGCTTATGGCGGCTAGATTTCAAAACATTGGCTTTGGCCACCGACATTGAATTCAGTTCTTTTTTGCTGCTTTGGACATTATAAATTGGTTTGATTTTTTTAGATTTTAGTTTCTTTGTATTTGAAACGATGAGAGTGTTGCCTTTTCTGTACTGTGATTTTATAAAGTATGTTGAAAAATGACTGATGTAGCTACGCTACTCTTTTAGCTAGAGGTATTGAAGCAATTCTAGCTGTCAGTTTATACCAATTACCAGCAGGACTCTCCCACTTGTTTTTTTACAATCAATAAAATAGGGCAGGCAGGCAGGATAGCTCTAAAGCTCTAAATCAGCATCTATTAAGATGAAAACCAGAATATGATTTTTGAATGGGGATCAAAAATATAAAGTGTACTTGCAAACTCTAACAAAATTAATAACAGCACTGTCATCATTGACGATAAAACAAACAGCCAATTCGATTGACTTCAAAATATGCCATTTTTGCCCTGATTGCCAATTACTATTTTGCATTCGATTGACAAAAATTTGGCAAATGTGGCAAAATTTGAGTGCCATAAATGCCAAATAAAAAAGATGTGGTGAATCTGGCATTCTTTTGGCATTTTTGGAACTTACATGCGGCATACGTCTCCATACAAAACACTGTTCCCACAAGACCTGTGTTCTTTTCGCGCCGATAAATACTATCTTGTTTAAAACGAAAGTATGTCATTTAAACCGATACTATCTCGTTTAAAAAGAAACTAAGCTCATTTAAAACGAAACTTTCTCATTTAAAACGAAACTATCTCATTTAAAACGAAACTATCTCATTTAAAAAGAAACTATCATATTTATTAACCGAAATATCTCAGTTCGTCGGAAACTTACGTCCTGAAAAGGCAAGTTACAGTAAACGAGTTATAAATACGGTTTTAAAAAAAAGCTGAGTAAGGAAGACGTGCTTTTCTCTGAAGTAGCCAAAAAGTCAAAATTTTGATAAGTCATTCAGTCACGTGGGTCGCGTTTTACTGTCTGGTCTGTATTTTACAGGTGGGGCGGGGGTACATAGGCAAAATGGGTGCTGGGTATGTGCTCGAGCCCCCGGGGGGTACCGTATGTGCCGCCCTCAAGGGTACCTTTTTTGGACTTCTAAAGTCCCGCTAAGGGTCAGAAAAATCAGAAAATCAACTTTCAGTCCCACTAAGGGTCAGAATAAAAGAAAAAATTTCGACTTTTTACCCCCTGAAAGATCGAAATTTGGTCAAAATTGGTCAAATTTGTCCCGCTATAAGGGTCGTAATATTCCCCAAATTTTCCTTTCTTTTATCCTTTTTAGTCCCGGTAAGGGTCCAAAGTTCAAAAATCGGGCCGCACCCTCCCCCGTCAGCTCGCAACCCTAGTACCCCCCGGGCCCCCTCCTTGCCAAGATGCAAGGAAGGGCCCAGCCCTCAACCTCGATCCCTGCGTATTATCAGCTTTTTTATTCTAACTGATAGCGCTAGATAATACCCTGGCATTGGCTGGTTTTCGAACGCGAAAGATTACGTAAATCAAAAACAAAACGTCAGATTTCATTAACTTTCTTCTTTTTTGAAGTTGTTGCATTGCAGTGTAACTTTGTAACGTCAGAATATTTTATGACGTATTGTTTTGAGAAGTTCCCCCTCTGAGAGGGGGAACTCGCATCAGCCAACACCAGGGTATTCTCTGGCGTCAATCAGTAACGTAAATAAAGCCTGGGATACACGGGAACGAGGTTGCCCAGCCCTATTTTGAAAAAAGGTTGTTTGTCGAAAAGGAGGAACAGGCACTTTGAGAAAATGGCCTCTTTGGCTAGTTCTTAAAAAAAGCACGCTTTTTTCTTCTAAGCTCGAGTTACAACTCTTCATTACTCGGCTTTTTGATAAAACAGTATTTATAACTCGTTTACTGTAACTCGTCTTTTCTGGGCGTAAGTTTCCGATGAACTTGTTTAGAAATGATAGTTTCTTTTTAAACGAGATAGTTTCTTTTTAAACAAGATAGTTTCTTTTTAAAAACGAGATAGTTTCGTTTTAAACAAGAAAGTTTCATTTGAAACAAGATAGTTTCGTTTAAATGAGATAGTTTCTCCTGAAACGAACTTAGTTTCTTTTTAACAACAAAGTTTCGTTTTAAACAAGATAGTATTTATTGACGCTTCCGCGCGCCATACTTTTGCCAAAGATTTGGAAAAATAGAAGACCTTCCAATGCTAAAGCAAAACAATGCGGATCGGCAATTTAATTGGTTAAAAAATCGTTTGTTTACAAACGCCGAAAGAAAACTGCTGACTAAGCATCACAAAACGGAAATCATAATGGCGGAGTAGCGATGTACAAATTTGCCATAAAGCTGTGATCTTTTGACATTGAAATTGTAGATTTGGCAAAGTTAGTGAGTATGGCAAATTTGGAAGTCAATCGAATTGGCTGAAAGGATAGTATTCAATTATCATTACTATTCCTTTATTTTCATTTCTAGAACTTTTGCAAATAAAAAGGAAAAATACAAAAGTTGTATTTTCTACTGCTCTATTCACCTACTGAACAGGGAGGGGTCGGTAGTAAAATCTCAGACATAATGACTTTTACTAACGGTGGTGGTGATGTGACGAAAAAATCGAAAAAAAATTTTACTACCTGGTTAGTTAAAACTGGTAAAATTAGCAAATTTTAGCTATTTTTGTAATTCTTTTAGCTAATTTTTTGGATGACTTTTCTGAAAAAATCTGAAAATTTTTATAATTTGAAAAAATTTTCTGTTGGAAAGTTGTTTGCTGCAAACAAAAAATTAAGTGAAAAATGTGTCACAGAAATTATCATTTTTTAGCTTTTTTTGTAAAATCAGTCCGAAAAGCAACCAAAAAATAAGTGGTCAGGCAATTACTTTTTTATTTTCTGGTTTACAGACACTATGAGGAAAAGTTTTGGACAGGAGGATGGAAAAAAATAAAAATAAAATGGATGTTTTAAATTTTTTTTATTTTCTTTTTTAAAATCAGAAATAGGAGGAAATAATAAAATAAAATTTTATGAAATTTCGAAAAAGTAAAGAAACGAAAATTTTCGAAAAGATTTTTTAAATATGTCTCGCTTCAACAATCTTCTTATTAGCACATGTGCAGAAAAAATTACTCTTAAAGTTGTTTTTTGTGGATAGGGAAATTCCATGGGGAAGTTCCCTGATATTAAGGAAAAGATCAAAGTATCTTTACATTGGCAGAATAGGGCTCAGCTGTTAGATCGTTTAACCCCCTCTCTCTTTCTTTTCTTTACTTTTTTTTTCCTGTTTAAGTAAAGTTTTTTTTCTTTCTTTCTTCTTTTTTGAAGGTCGGAGGAGGAAAAGTAAATAAAAGTTTTTGAAATCTCTATTTTATTTTATTTCTATTTTGGCAAAAATAATGTCGGCGGATCCGTAAACCAATAAATAAAAAAGTATTTGCCTCACCATGACAAATTGTCCCAAAAACTTTTACTATCAGGGTAGTAAATACCTCTTCAAAGAGTCTGGGTGGTGGTTTGTAAAAATTTGTACAAATCCTTTTACTACTCATATATGCCTGAGATTTTACTACCACCCCCCCCCCCCATACTGAATTTGAAAAATCTTCTATGTGATGTTTTTTTGCAAACTTCAAAAAACTGATTTTTGTCACGCGTTTGCAGTACTTTAGCTGAAAGGGATTCTGCCACAAAAAATGAATCTTTGTCAGCGGGCATAGCTATCATGAAAAGCATTTGAAAAATTCAAGTCAATGTTGTTAATCAGTAATTCTATCCCAAGATATTGACATCCAAAGTTCCAAATTCAAGACATCTGCACTCTGTGGAAGCCATATAAAAATGTTATTGTCGCGAAATATAATCCCTACGAAAATTTATTCCCTTAAGATAACGGTGGCAGGTTTGCTTGAATTTTGAAACTCAATCCTAATTTTTGTACATGAGCTATGAGAATCGTGATAAAAGTTTGATGTCCCAAGGCCCTTATTTATTAACAGAAAAAGCTTATTCTGAGGTTAATTCTTTGTGTTTTAATAGTTCCCAACTAAATTCTGTCCAGATATAATTGGCAGTGGAAACAAGAAGGCCTGTAACTTTTGATAGTCAAATATAATTATGGAATTTTTATTTGCTTGTTTCAGAGAATCAAAAGCGCTATATTTGAATGTATTTTTGGTTGAAAAATTCGCGATTTTTAGCGGTAAATTTGGCGATTGTAAAAATTGAGCTTATTTTCTACTTATGCTATAATGTTCATTTTTACACCAGTGGTAGTTCAACCTTAGGTTAAGAATTTTTTTAAATTTCAAGGCGAACAGAAAGTCCTTCGGAAGATATGGGACCCAAAATACCCCTTGGTAGCACTTTTCTGTGAAATATCGTATCTCAAACTTATTACTAAAAACGGGGGTTATGTTATCTTTTTTGAACAGTGCAATTAAAAGTTAGAAAGTGTTGGTGCATTGGTATTATTTGTATCATTGATTATTTCGAAACTAAGTGAAATCACAGTATAATAAGCAGATATTCAATAGGTATACGTTGGTTATTGAGATTTATTAACCCAAGGTGATGTAATATTCAACGAGGCGCAGCCGAGTTGAATATTCATCACCGAGTTATAAGTTATAAGTTTCTATTTTGTAGAGAGATTCACACAAAACTCTTACACAAATCGAACATTCAAATGTTTTTTCTTTTTAATTGCTTTTTAATGACTTAAGTCAATCAATTGTTCACAAAATTCACAATTGAACTCTTTTATTGTCTCTCTTTAATAGAAACATAATAAAAATAAAAAAAATTCAAGTTTCGAAAGAATTGTTTGAAAAAAACATTCTACTGTGGTTTAATACCGTGGTATATCAGGAATTATGAAAATAATGGCTGCTTTTGCCTATGGGTATATAATAATTGTTTTTATTGAAAAGATAAGCATGAACTTATATTGCCTTTGCTATTTTTAAGGTATTAAAGAACTTTGCTAATTCCCAAAACACTAAACACAGTTTGGCTATGAGGTCATTAAAGAGATCGTAAAATGTGTTATGATCGAACAACTGTTTTATCATGTCACTACCCTCGTTTTAGTAATAAATTGGAGATTTGATATTTCACAGAAAAGTGCTACCAAGGGGTATTTCGGGTCCCATATCTTCCGAAGGACTTTTTTGTTCGCCTTGAAATTTAACAAACTTCTAAACCTAAGGTTGAACTACCACTGGTGTAATAATGAACGTTATAGCATAGGTAGAAAAGAAGCTCCATTTTTGCAATCGCAAATTTAACTGCTAAAAATCGCGAATTTTTCAACCAAAAAATACTTCCAAATATAGCGCTTTTGATTCTCTGAAACAAGCAAAAAAAATTTCCAGAATTATATTTGACTATCAAAAGTTACAGGCATTCTTGTTTCCACTGCCAATTATATCTGGACAGACTTTAATTAAACAGAGCTTGGGTTGATTTTTTTGTTCTTCAAACTGAATTCAAACTCAATCTTTGAAATAAAAATGATAACAGCTCAAAACCCTGCAACACAGATTTTTTTATATGAAAAAAGAGGTGGACTAATTTTCCTTTTGCTTTTTATTGCCCTTTGGTTGCTGTTGTTGTTGGCAAATTTTTTGATTTAAATGGTTTGATTTACATTTGAAATGTTCATTTCTATAAAAGGCATTTGTTTTGTTTTGAAAAGAATTCGAATGTTGTTAATAAATACAATGGTTAATTACATTCGAAAACATTAAAAGAGAAAAACAAAGGGACGGGCAAACCAAGGCAGAAATTAAAATCACTAAATGTAGAAGGGCCTTAAATTTCAAAACAAAGGCTGAATCAACTCTAAACCAGGCTCTTTCTGATCTATCAATCAAAACAAACTTATCGAGAACAAAAACATTGCTTGCGAAAACAAAAGTGACACACAGAAAACAGAGATACACACTACCGCTATTAAAAAAATATATGGATTAATTAAAAATTACAAAAACTTTATTTAGCATTTGTGAAAAATAAAAATAAAGAAATGAATATTATATACTAAAACGTCCCCGTATTTTAGTTTTGTCTAATTTCCAACCTTGGAATTTGCAAAACGCCCGTCGGCCCAATATACTACTTTAATTGTCCTTTGACAATTTAAAAACTTGAATTTATAGTACTTACAAAAAAAAATTTCTAGCCCTTTGTTTATCGCGCCATTTTTGCATCACACAAACTTTCTTGGCCACTCATAATAATTTTTGTTTTGCATTGTCAAATTTAGCTCTCCATTGTTTGTATTGTCAAGTCAAGACAGTTCAAATTTGACCTTACCTAAGAATAAAAAAGAAAGGATTTTGTCAGTTTTACTATACTATGCATATATTAATTTGCAAGATATTCTATTCGCTGCGCAAGCGCCGTTTTCGTAGACTAGATCTCTTTTTACTTGGAGGATCGGTGGTAACTTTTCATCTTGTTTATTTTTTAAATGGAGTAAAAAGTTCAGAAAGTTGCATATTTTCAGTGAGTAAACAATTCTGTAAATTGACAAAGTTGATGATGACAAAATTGACAAAAGTGCTCGTATTAGGATCTCTTGTCTTGAATCCTACTCTCGGGTACCTAATAGCCGGGGGGGTTGGAGAAAATCGAAAAACTTAATAAGCGGGGGGGTTGGAATAAAAATGTCCTGGGTGGAAAATTTTTGAAAAATAGGCTAATACAGCAGAATTAGGACAAAAGAGGGAACTTTCAAAAATATTTTTCCAAAAATTAATAAGCGGGGGGGTTGGAATAAGAATGTCCTGGGTGGAAAATTTTCGAAAAATTAATTAGCGGGGGGGACGGCTATTAGGTACCCGAGAGTAAGCATACGCAGGATTGCAGGTTTTGGTAGTTTTTCCAAGGTTTTGAGAATTTTATGTTTCAGTTTTTCATTTTATCCATGAATTCAACCTTTTCGTGCCTTTTTATTTTATTTTCTCCAATTTTTGTCAAGATGTAGTTTGTGTTGCTTTTATTGGATATTTCTTTGAATAATATATTGGATATTATTTGGTAAAGTTCTACTTTTATTTTTACTTTTTTGCAGACCGACCTGACCGACCCCTTTTTTTGGTGGCTTGGCCCGTAACAGGTCGGTTTGCGTAAAAGTGGACATGGAGACGGTTTGACCCACAGGGATTATAAGAGTGCTTCAATTTGTTGGTTTTTTGTTTTTATATGTTGCTGTTAATATACAAAATCTCACTGTAAAATTTTTTCACCAGAATTTGTACCAATCTGGAAATATCGCGTTACGTACGGGACATTTTACGTTACGTACGGGACGGTTTTGGGAAAATTCTAATTTTAAAGCTTTAATTGTAACATAATCCTTGTGTTGGCATCTTTTGTTGGATCATCCAATGAAGGATAGGTTGAAGTAAAACTTTTTGCCTTGTTTTTATTTATAAGTGCTAGTGGGAGAAATGGGCAGAGATTTTACTTCACGGTTGAGCTTTTATGTCCCGTACGTAACAGTTTGGTTGAATGAACTGGTATAATCTTTTGTGAAACCATTATGACAAATAATTTACATAGATTTCTTAATTGATATCTGTGGATCATAACTAAAATTTAAAATTTGCTGTAAAAACCATAGAAAAAAAGATATTTTAACTGATTTGAGCCTAATTGGAGATGGTTCTACGTGAATGTCCCGTACGTAACACCTATAAAATTGGTCATATCTCGCTGAAAGTTTGGTTTCAAGTTTTGTTTTTTTCAGTTTTTTGTAAGTTTTCCAGATCCCTCTCTAAAAACGATTGCTAAATTCTCTGGGTCTACATCGTTTTTCCAAAAAACTGCTTAGAAATAAAATTTGTCCCGTACGTAACTTTGTCCTGTACGTAACAACAAATTTCTATTAAATACACAGCTGTTTCTAAAACTATATTTTAGTGTTTACTTCCAATTTTATTGAACATATGATGGCTGTTATCAATCACCTACCTTCAAGACAACTTTTTTCAGTCAGTTGAGTGATTGAGAGGGTCATTGATAGCTGTGAGGGAGTAATACAATTCAAAAGGTTGCAATACAGAGTCAAATCTATATCTATAGTGTGACCCACTAAACGTAACCTGAGATTTCACTGAAACCCTTTTAGTTTTTTCTCTAGCTGTTTCTCTGACTTTATAAGTTATTGGCTTGAAATTTTAGCTGACCCTTTTTCATGATATATAGAGCCTAGAGATGTGAGGGAGTGTATGTAGTATTTTGAAAGTTTGTCCCGTACGTAACAACAAAGAACTTATGATTATCAGCAATAGTAACATATTCATTTGAGGCTAGATTGCTAACATAAACAAATTATGATAAATCTTATGTTTGTTTTTTAAAGTAGAATAAAACAAGATAATAATGAAACCAGTCAATCAACGAGTAAGAGAGCATCGACAGCGTATGAAAGATTCATTGGGAGGTGAAGTATTTAAAGAGATGAAAAGAGGAAGGATAGAGAAGATCAGGGAAAAGCAGAAAAAACAACGACTTAAAAATTATGAGGCAAAAGAGGAGTATTGCAAGAAGGAAAGAGCGAGTAAGAGATTACAAAAGGCCAGAAAAAGATAAAGTGAGGGACAAGCATCTGAGTTATCAATTTTACAAAGAAATAAACTAATTGGCAAGAAAAAGAGAAAGCGAAATTCTGAAAACATGAGAAAAGAACGGGACACTTTAAAAATTAAAGTTAAGCTTAAATACAACAAGAACAGAAGGCTTAAAAGACAGTAGGCAAGCAATGAGAATGAAACCAGTCAGTCTGCAACCCCAGAATCTGTAAACCTTGATACATTAGTCATGAACAGTGTATCACCTCATGGAAAAAGACGCGCCTTGCAAAGATTAGCCTTGAGCAATCCTCCATTAGAAGTCAGTCCGCTATACATCTCGATAAGGTGGAAAGTAGGCTCAAAGCCAAAGAAGACGCCCGATCTTTTCTTCACAAGAAGGTCATAAACTTCATGAATCAGGACATTAATTCTGTTGTTGTTCCCGATGAAAAGAAAAATCATAAAAATCTGCGGTACAGATTGTCATCAATAAAAACTCTATGGCATAAGTTTGAACCGGAAAATTATGACAAGGAAATTTCATATGCTCAATTCTGGCGCTATGTTTCAGAAAATATTATTAAGCCGAAGCCAGAGGACTGGGGTGCATGCTTATGCATGACCTGCATGAACCCTGAGTTTAAACTATCATGTATAAAAAAAACTTCACCCAATATTAATTTAACAATCGAAGATCTTTCAGAGGTGACAGTCCAGATAGTCAAAACAAATTGGAAGAATTGCACGCCAAAATTAAAGCATGTAAAAAAGAGTTTAAGTACTTGGAGTGGGCAAAAGAAAAAAGATCTGGGACAAAGCTTACACTTTACCACACCAACAAAAATCCTTGTTCTGTGAAACTGCTTGTTTTCTTGGAAAAGTTTCAGACTTCCAAGCAATTTTTAAAAATTTTGTTACGTACGGGACATTTTTTGTCACCCCCTGTGGCTTTAAAGATGCTATTTTATACTGAGGATTACTTGACCTTACAGTGTTTTATTGTTTTTTTCTCCTCGTGTATAGCTATAACTATAATTTAATCAGTTTAGGTGTTTCATGTACTTCTATTTTAGCGTTTATCATAGTTAATATGGGGTAGAATAGGATTTTCCGTTAAAAAATTCATAAATATGTTGAAAATTTTTTGCTTATGATTCTTTCAATGTGTAACATTTTATTGAAAATTGATGGCAACCATGTAGTAGGAGTGGAAAATATCAATAAAGGGTATTCCAGGCTTTTTAGAAAAAAATTATAGTAAATTTTAATGATTGTTACGTACGGGACCTGACGGGACAATTTTTTGGGTGCCTTCAACATTGAAGTAGCCACCATTTTCTTTCAGATCAGAATCACGTAGGACTGCTTCGGAATATGAAACTTAAATCCATAAGGTAAAGAAAAAACGTCATTACAATAAAAAATTCAAACAACAGGAAAAAACTTTTTTGACCCTTTTTCATGTCCACTTTTACGCAAACTGACCAACAACAAATTAAATTGGCCTCGCCTAAAGGCTAATTTTTTGAGCAAGTGTTTGAAACAAAAAGGGATCATTTAAAACAAAAGTTTTTGCATCGCAAAGAGGTTGTGTTCATGAAAAATATATCAATGATTCTGAATGATTACATGTTTATTTATAGGCAAGAGGTGTTGCGCCTCAGCCTTTTGAATGCTTAAAAGCTTTTAAAGAATCCAGGCATAGCATATGCTTATTATATGTTTATAAAGTAGGTTTTTTTGCTATGTGGGTATATATTTATATATGCCAAGTTTTTAGTTTACAGTTTACATGCCAAGTTTTTATACATAAATCTTGCAAACAATTGATCCAAAAAGCGCTCAAATTTTCAAAACAAAAGGACCACTTGAAAAATATTGTATACCGATGTATATGCTCATGTTATGCTTAATAGGAAATCTGCAAATCTGAGCCTCCAATTATAAGCGTTATTATTATTAAGCTTTAAAAACATGTACATATTTATTTTTGAGATTTTTATACATATAAACATAAATAATAAGTTTTTTAAAAGCACTTGAAACCAGGACCCTTGAACAAGTGGCAACTCAAAGCCCCTTCACTTATTTTGTAAATAAAACCATGCCTTGATTTTTGTCACTTTCGGCCACACTACTTTTTAGATTACGACATGGGCCCTGTATGTATACTTTTCTGGTATTCAATTTAGCTCCAAATCCAATTATTTTAAACAATGTTTTACACAAAAGAAGAACTGCAATCGCTGAATCGGAAAGAGTTACAAAAACTTTGTAAACAATTTTCAATTAAAGCTAACAAAAAGGTATTTGTTTATCACATCCCTTACACGTTTTTTTTTTTTTAAGAAACTGGTTTTACCAAGCAGCCTCAATGTTTCTTAAGAAATCGGCCTTTTGAGCCTTAAATGTTTCTTACATGTTTCTAAACTTTTTGACATAATCAGCCTCATGGAAGGCTGGATTGGAAGGTTTTTAAAAAAAAAACGAATAAAAAATGTTATTTTCTCATTCTCAGCCTCAGCATGTTTCTTAGATGTTTCTTAGTTTTTAGGCATTCTTAGCCTCATGTTTCTTAAAAGTGTGTTTCTTAAAAAAAAAACGTGTATATCAAACATTCTATGCTGTCTCTCTCTCTCTCTCTGTCCTTTTCTATTTTTCTCGGTTTCTCTTTTTTCTTCTTTAGAATTGTGAGTTGGTTTCAGACTTGGTCGAATACTTCAGCAGGCTACAAGAGGAGGCAAAGGTATTTTTGGTATTTAGGTGTAGCATCTTTTGTTTTTATAAAACTAATAGAAATAATAAACAATTTTCAGCCTGTAATTTTTGTAGTACACACACAGTAAAATTGACTCGAATTTGTAACAATCGATGATATTGATAATGTTCAAACTGAAAAAGTAAAATAACTCGTGTTCAAATAATTGAAAAAAAACGAAAAAATTATTAAGTTTTAATTAAGTTTTAATTGACAAATGAGTTCGAGGCTAATTGAAAATAAATTACATGAAAGGAATTTAAGTCTGAGTAAATGTAATTTGTGAAAGAAAATCTAAGTCTAAAGTAAAGTTAAATCCAAACATGATGAGAAAAATGAGTGAAAAATTCTAAGTTCTAACTTTTAACCTAAGACACACCTAAAAAAGCAAAACAAAATGGCTGACACACCCCTTCCCACAGACCGGCTAGGCTTTTCTCAGCAAGTGGTGGTAAAAATTATGGATAAAAACTCAATGTGGATTTGATATTCCCACGTTTGTAGAGCTGGGATCTGAATTCCATTATTTACAAGTCAGAAAATTCAATGGGAATGGAGAAAAAAAGCACAATATTTTGCAGTGAGGATTTGTATATTTGAATTGTTTTCATTGGGACAAAAATTTTAAGTGTAAAATTTTATACTGGGGACGATATTTTGGCCTAGAATTTGAAGATTTTTTATTTCAAGAGTGATACTGACCCCCTCATTCCAACCATCATTTTATGTGTTTTGAGAAAATTTAACCTGTTTTGACCTAAAATTTGAATTGTTTTATTTTAGAGTTTGACAGAAGATTTGGAGTTAAAGCAATGGATGTCAGAAGATGAAGAGACCTCGGCTACAGGAAAAGCAGAAAGCAGCAAACAAATGAAAGATGATCTTATGAAAGAAGTTGAAAAGAGGGCCAATGAAAAATGTATTGCTTTTGTTTTATTACAAAAGATCTTCCCAAAAAAGAGTTTTAACCTTAAAGCTAAGTCAACGGAATCGCTATGAAAATTTTTCTAAGATTGCGAAAACAGTACGTAGCTGTTTAAAGACGAATCATCAAAACAAAATATCCCGTGCCACGTCAATTAATTGTATTTTATAATGGAATGACTTCTTTTTTAAATTACATACAGACACTGACTTATAAAACCTTGGACCAAGCTATATCCGCCATCTTTGGTCAGAGTTTTTTTGAAAGTGGTACCCGCAAAGAAGTCATTGCAGTGTTGAATCCTTGCCTAAAGACAAATAGCGCTACATCACTAGTATTGTGTAAGCGAAAGTAAGCGCTCTCGATTCAGGTACCACTTTCAAAAAAACTCAGATCAAAATATTTTGCTTGGCTGGGATCGAGCTGTCTTAAGGGTCTATATATATATAAAGCTCAGCGAATACAGACCATAAATTTATAACGCTTTGGCGTTGAAAGTCTTGAAGGAAAATTAAAGCGAATAGTTACCATTTTTGATGGTCCAATCAAATTATTTGAGTTGTTTCTGCAAGATCAACAAGCAGCCTCATATATGTATATAGATTAGCCTTTAGAAAAGCGAGACATTTGGCGTTGCGGTGCTCCTATTCTAGGTCAGGACCTACCGGTACAGGACCGAAAAATATCGAGCTACCTCGTATATGCCAGTAGCACTTAATTGGTTTTTACCAACTTTTACACGAAATTATTTATCCTGTTTTTAGTGAGCAAAATACCCAGATTCCAAGCAGAAGGTACCATAGCAAGCACAGCATCTCCTTGTAAGTTTTCATCTTCCATTTTTCTAAATGAATTTAAACTGATGAACTAAAAGTCTAAACTACTTGTATTTGGGCACTACTAACCAAAAAGAATAGTTATTGTCAAGAATTACAATTACCATTTCTACTTCTCCCAACCAAAACTAGGAATCAGAAAACGAATGGATAGGAGTGAAAGTTCGAGTTGGTTGTAAAGCCGATATACATACCTTAATCACAATTTCTAGTGGATTGAGTTTGTTAATCTGTCCAACGACCAAACCTTAGTTTGGGCCCTTTAGACACAGAATTTCAAGCCTTGTTGTGGACCTAATTGCTTTACGCCGTTTCGACACTAGTTCAACCCCATGCTGAGTCTCAAATTCCCGTTTTTATTGCGAATTTTTCGTCCAATTTTGGCGTAGACCTTTTGTAAAAAAAAATGTAAACGTTTGCATTTTTATACCTTTAAAAAGTCACATGCTCGACCATCCCCGTTTGTTACTTTTTGATGCTAATAAGAGTTTGACCATATGAAAAATGGCTTTGTCAGCAATCAAAATTGTTAATTTAAGAATTACGCTAAGGGAATTAATTTTCGCGTGAAGTAATTTTCCTAATTTTGTAGATTTTTGGCAAAACCGCGAAAATTTGAACCCGCGAAATACAAATATTTTGCCAATTTTATCGAAAAATCCCAAGGAAAATGAAAGAAATTTGTCCAAAAAAGGCCAAAACGGCGAACATTTATTCCCGTGAAATGCAATTTTTCAATTTTTATATTCAGCTTCCCGGAAATTACAAATCAGTCAACAAAAGCAGTTCAAAAAGTAAGTTGATACCGTTTACTCTCCACTAAAGATATTTATCAGTTGAAATTTGAGAATATTTTTAAACTCGTTGTTATTGTTAGAGTTTCAAATGTGGGACACACAATTCTTTATCAATCCCTGCGGGTGCGCCACAAGAAAGAAGTTCATTATATACTATTTTAAAACTTTAAGTTACTTTCGAATTAATTGCGCTATCTTGGTTCTCTATTCTATAGAATGGACTCTATTGACGTGTACTTAAAAAAGAAAAAAAATCGTATGAAATATCAAATGAATTATCATACAAAACTCAAGGTGATTGTTCTTTTTAAACTGAAATTATTTTGATTGTATCAATTTGTATACCATACAAATGCTCGCTTATTTTTGAGTGCGGATTAACTGTCATTTGAACAAAATCTGAGGTCTGTTCTAAGAGTACCCAAAGCATGAGAGGCAGTCATCGTTAGGTAAGACGGCCTCTCGCAAATCAGAAAAGTAGGACGAAAACTACCCAAGCATTTTTAAAGGGTATTCAACTATTTCCCTTTTGCTGTTATTTGATTAAATTGTTAATTGATCGTTAAAAGATTCAGTGGTAATAATTTTGCCCTTTAATCTCAAATTTACGCTATTTTTATATTGTGTTTTTCATAATCATATGATTTTATTTTCAAAAAAGCCTCCAAAAGTTATCATTAATTCAGCCTGGTCAGAACCCCTTGTACAAAGATTGAACCTTAGGGATTTCTAATAATTTACGTTATAATAACCTTTCGAGTCAATACAAATATTCAAAGTTGTTTCTGTACTGCATTTTGAGGTATAAGAAAAAATTATTTTTATACCTTATTTATGCTCATTGGGTCAAGGGCTATCGTTTGTCATTAGATTACTTGGATTACTTTACGTATATGAATGAGATAGTGGAAAAATTGGCTAATGTAAGTCCTCGAGCCTTTAGCAGCCTTATGCTTTTAAATAATTTGACCTATTAAAAAAGGTATAGGTTTTACCTAAAAGGCCAGTACGCTAAACATTAGAACCTGAGGTCAAAAATGAAACGAATAGAGTTTTTGCCTCTGAAGCCGTTTTTTGACAAATATTGTCATGAATCAATTTCTAGAGAGTATTTAAACCAGGGAAGGAATTAAATCAAAGCTGAAAATGTTTTTCCTTTTTGTTACACAGAAACAAGCTGAAGATAATCTGAAGCGAATGAAGTTGTCACACAACACACCAAAGGCGGATACAGCTAATATTACTGCACGGGTATAAATGCACCTTCATCATCATTTTAGTCCAAGCGCTTCTCTTCGGTCAAAGGAGAGAAATTGGATGTAATAGAAAACCAACTGAGCTCTGGTTACGGAAAGTGTTTTAGCCTTGATTAGTTCGTTGAAAAGTTCAAGAAAAGACGACTCGTCCTAAAAATTGACTGGCTCCTATATGTATATGCTATGATCATAAAAGTAGATTTACGTTTTTCGTTTTTGGCAAATTGCTCTCTAAACTTTCGGTGTGAAGTGACTTTATATCAATAATGTTAAGTTGTTTCAATAAAATTTGGTAGAGCTTTGAGAAAAGCAGATTAAATTTCTTATTTTCTTGCATTCAGGGTTTCATCTAATGATCGGTTATATCATTAGAATTGCTAGGAAATTCTTAGCAAAAAAATATAGGTATCTTTTTGTCTGAGCTAGGTGTTCTCAGAATATAAGCCCCTAAAATTTAGGTATAGATAATTAAACTGAAAATAAAAGAATTTCGTCATATCACGCTAGCTATGCAGATTTTTTTGAAGAAATCCATTAACCAAAACATTAATTTTAAATTCTGTTTCTTTTCCAAAGAAATCAAAAGGCAGCACACCAGTGGCAACCAAAACTACCAAACGTGCATCGACAGCTTCTTTCAAAGTAGACAAAGAAGTGACCTTCAATTTCACATCAAAGCTGAAATCACCCAAACCTGTACTTAAAGAGTCTAATCTTAACAAGAGTGCAATCTCCTCCTCCTACATCAAACCCACAAGAAAATCCTTCAAAAATGTCTCCATTCTCGACACCAAGTAAGACTTTTTGTTAATTGTGAATTGTTTGCGAGGTATTTGCGAGTTATTCTATAACTTGTCTTCCTTGTATGTTAAAGTTTTGTTGGACCATTTACGCCTTCTCACTTTCATCTCTTAGATCACCTAATGTAAAAACAACTTGCTCGTCGTCTGCAACGAAGAAAACACCTGCGAAGTTTGATCTTCAAGCTTCTTTGAAGAAGAGGCTGTCTTACAAGCCGCACTCTGGAAAACTGAAGGGTTCTTACTTTGCTGATAAGTCGTCAGCAGGAGCTAACACCACTTTCAACGCCAATTCTACTTTTACGCTTTCCCCAAGGAAAGATGTCAAGCAATTGAGTAAACCAAAAGCCAAAGCCAAGAGGTAATAATTTTTTTTTCTCTTTTACAGTGTCCAAAGATCTATACCGATATTGACGTACCTTCCCCTCGTGTACATTATTGTATATTTAAATTTTAAATTATTCATTTTTTGTTCTCTTTGCAGGGAGAATCGACGTAACGAAGCTACTAAACGACGTGACAACAAGAGAGCAGACGCACTTTCAAAACGTCGTGGAATTCAAACTTAAGAAAATCATTTTATCCGTTTTTGACCCAGTGTACATACACCCATATGTTTTAAGTAGTAGCATGTTTTATCATTTAACTGTATATAGTATCTTTATCTAACAACACTACCTCTTTGGAAAATGGGTATTACTGCAAATTCTTTTGTAAATTATTTAGTCACCATTATTTTTGACCAAAGAAATAATCAATATAGACTTTATACGTTTCAATGAATCTATCGAGTCCTGCTTTCTTTTATAAACGTTTCTTTCAAGCGTATCGACGATTTCTAAAGACTGCGTATGTTCTTTTTTCGGTATCGTGCTTGATTAAAGATTTTGTGAGCATTCCATTGCATTTATCTAAAAATTGCATCTTCTGGAGTCCACAGGGCCTCATAAAATATTCTTAGATTTTTGGAACCTAGCATATTCCTATTTCTTGAAATTGTCTCATGATCGCAATTAATTGACAAATTAAGTACTGATTAATTAATCAATTTAGTACCTAGTCATTCTTTTGTTAAAATAGTCAAATAGCTCTTTCGTTAAAGTAGTTAGATAGTGATATATTTCGGTGAAAAAGAAACGCACTCAACGGATACTTCAGGTGGACCTTTTCCTAAACAAGTAAAAATGTTTCAGAGGTTTAAATTACTAAATCTCTACAGTGGAATCTGTACATATAACGTTTAAAAGAAGCCAATCTTTACTTGTTTTCTCCCCTGATCATCATCTAAGAATATGATGGTTGTTGAGATTTCTGAAAGTTACCCGTTTAACACTCGTTGCTAAAAAAGAAACATGTTAATTCATTTTTAGGTTTAACATGATGGTATAACAGGTTTGGAAGAGATGGTCGGTTATGACATTGTCGGCTTCTCACTTTGTAAACCAGCGACAGAGGGGGTCGAGTGAATTAACAGTTACACACAAAATTTGTTTCACGAGTACGATAAGTAGATTGTTTCTGCTGGTAAGGAAGTTCTGTAGTTTGAAAATCTGTCAACATCCTCATCTGTGCTGGTAAAAAAAAGAGCAAAAGAACCTGGATTCTTTTCCGATATCACTAATATTGATATTGTTTTCTCTTTCATCAGATCTGAGCAATCTTGCAACGAGGCTGACCTCGGCATTCAGTCTACAGGAGTAGCAGCCAAACAGGTATATAATGCTCTCCTTATCTTGATTCAAGTTGGCTCTAAATAATTACATCCTTTAGTTTGGACTGATGAACTATTTGCCTACTTTTGAAATATCTCATGAAATGCAAATACATAGTGTATGAATATTACACTGTGACGATTAACAGCGGTTCTATTCAGTGCGCATTTAAGAGTACAAAAGTAACCATGACGATTTTCCTAGCACCTGGATTAAGGCCGAACCAATCAAATCATGACCAACAAACAAAGAAATGATTCAATGAAAGAGTTTCATTTCAAAACATAACATGCAGATCTTTTCCATCATTAAATTAAAGTAACATTAAAGAATTCGAATTAAATGATGACTGGCTAAAAACTGTTGAACTCGTTTGGAAATAAGAAAATATTTTTTTTGAAAGAAATTCTGAAAGTGCGTCTTCACAGGCTAGAAAAAGCCAAACTGTGTTAAATGCTCCTTAGGGAATGGAATTTCTGACCATTATCTGAAAATATATTTTCCAAAGTTTTCAAAACTTTTCATTTACGCTGGATTATTCCATTTCATTCTTAAATCATTCTGTTGAATTAGGTTGAATGACATTATAATTGATAGCGAGAGCATTTTTTTAATTTTTTTTGCCTTTTGAAACTGTCAAGGAAATAAGTTGCTGGTTCCAATAAGAAAATACTGTTTAGCGCTCGTGATTGTGCAAAGCTCGACCAGAGAAAGATGCGATGAGGTAAAGAAGAGAAAGGGGTTACAATAACTATGCAAGTAAAATGGGTAGAAAAGAAAAGACAATAAATAGTTTTAAGATTTGAGCTAATTTTTTGATACAGGATTTTGAATATATTTTAAAATTGGTCCTAGTCATTAAAATGTTATACAAAAATATCAATTTATATAATTTTAGAGTTCTATTTTTTCTTACGTTTTCAATATTTGTTATTTTTTAAATTGTTTTATCATTTTTTGTGATATTATTCTTTTTAAGTAATACTGTTACATAATACGTTTTACAAATAATTTTAAACAACGTGGGATTATAATGCTTTACTGTATAAAGGAAGTTAAAGCTACAAAAATTTGAGATACAAAAAAACAGTTACAAAATATTTTACTATAAATCAATGATGTCCGTAACAACAGCTCTAATATAGAGCATAAAAGGACGTTTCTAAGGTCAACTAGACCAGTTCCACATTTTTGTTATATAAAATTACATACTGAATATATATGGCTAGAAAAATAGACTTGATTACCCCCTTCCCCCCAACCTGAGGTGATATGATTACTTGGCTCAAAAGAATTCTGAAAAGAAATAGGCGAAACCGTTATCGGGTTTTTCAAAGATAAGAAACTTTCTCTCGGTTGATTTTGTTACATGATATTCATATTCGACGCAAAGAACCATCGTAAGAGTTGTAATCTGATGGTTAGTTTTTAGATGTTTAATAGGATGGTATTAAGTTTAATAACATTTCGGAGCCATCTAACGGCATTGGGTGAATAGAAAAGAAATTCCTTTCTACTTTCTCATTCTCCACCTATTTTGAACAAAAGATGATAGAGTAGATGTGGTTTTATTGAAAAACTCTCATGAACGATAGATGGACGTCCTTAAACTTAATATACTTTGTCAATAGAGATTAATATGATATCGTTATAGCTTTTTAATGATGACTCACTCACTCTCCCTCTCTCAGTCATGTCTTTTCTTATTGTTTTAATTTTTTTTGAACAGGGAAGGAGTGTCGTTGACGACTTGACAAACAAAAGAAGCTTTTGGATAAAGAAACCGCAGGAAAGAATCTGTCATAATTTTTGACCTTGCCTCAGTAAGTCAACTTTTTTATCACCTCTCATCCCTTTCTCTTATTGTTAAACGTACCTCTCAAGATCGCTCTAACTTACTTAATATAATTTCACACTCACTGACTAAAGTCCACGAACTCGCACTTTCTCTCTTTTAAACACTCACTCGCATTAAACTCTCACGCTCTTACAATCAATACGATAAAATTGAAAACAAATGATTATACGATAACTTAACTTTTTGCTAGCGTTACAACTGTTGCTGTATACGTTGATTTCTTGAGTTTGAAATAGAACAGTTTTGTAACGGTAGCAAGAAGTTAGTGAACTGTTTACAATAAGACTTTCCTATAAAATAATATTGTTTGCCCAAAAGGGCAAATTAGTTGGCTGGCTATTTTACGACTTAATATAAGTCATTAGTGATAATCAGCCGCCAACCCTTTTCTTGTTCCACATTTTCGTAATATATACGTTATAATATAAGTTGAAGTATTTAGAATAAAATTTATATACAGGGACAACACGTTTCTCCTCTCTTTCTCAACATTGAGAATTTGAAACAAATAAAATGAGAGCAGGAGAAATAGGGACATTACAAACATAAAACGAACAATATTACTGTCTAAAACTGTTATACTAAACTCTTAGTTTGATTTGTTTGGTCTACATGTGCTTTCTTTTTCATGTTGACGAAACTTGTTGTTATCAGGGAAGGTGACACCACAATCTTCACAAACAAACAGCTTGGGTCGGCGTTCACGGAAAGCGAACTTGTGGACAACATTGTGTACTCTTGTCATGTGAGCTTCCAATGAACATCTCTGAAAAAACAAAAAAAAAGATGCTGTTGTGTAGTTGTTAATCTTAAAATGTTGTATTTATGCTCTGTTGGCACTTTGTCTACTAACTATGGACTTTCTAAATAAGAAACTCAAAGTATCTTACCTGAGTGAATGATTTTTCACACATTCGACATTGAAATGGTTTGATTCCAGTGTGTGTTCGAATGTGTCTTTTCAGATCAAAAGCATCATTAAATCCTTTGCGGCAGCGAGGGCAGTGGTGTTTTTTGTAGGGTGTGTGTGATTGAAGGTGACGATTTAAAAGTCGAGGGTGTGAATAAGATTTATGACAGACTTGACATTGGTATTTAATTCCCAAATCTTTAGTGGAGCTAGTTGATGATTCGCTTGTAGTACTGCTTGATGGTGAAAGAGGTTCTGAATCCATGCTTGACAAACTACCTGAAGGACTTGGTGGTTTGTATGCAAGATCGAATGTTGAAGACTTGCAGACTGGAGATGGAAGGTTAGGTGAGTAAGGCGTTTCGTATGAACTGGATGCTTTCGCTTTGGAGTATCCTCTCATAGCAATCATGGACCAGTAAAAAGCTGCAATATCCAGATTGGTCAATCCTGAGCAGTATTTGCAATCATCAGATGTGCAAGAGTGACCTCGACCTGGTGTGACCAGGGGAGGTGGTGGTGGAAGACTGCTGGTTGAAGAGACGAGTTTTGGAACTTTCAATGGTGGTAATGGTAAAGTTGCTTCGTATGTTGTGTTTTCTGAATGTCTTCGTTTGTTGGAGAAAGTATTCATACTTGGTAGTGGAGCAGTTGGTGATGGGAATGCTCCTCCTCTAGGTAAGTATGGAAGTGGAAATGCGCTGAATTCGTCTGGTTTCATAAAAGCCATTATTTTTGTCGATGCTACTGCACTTCTTGATTCGTCAAAATTTATCTGTTGAAAAAAGAACAGGATAATTCATTTAAAAACTGATTAATCACAAGAGGCTGTTCATATACTATGTTGATGCAGTTTGAATAATTCAATCATACTCCAAGATGAATAGCTTCATATTTTACTTATTTATCAAAAGATGCTGCTGCTTCTTTTCGAAAATCAGTTTCGTGAAAAACCTAAACAATGAAGCTTTCCATAATTTAAAAAGTGAAACACTTGACGTCAGGGTATCATGAAAAAAATGTTTTATGAATGTTGAAAAGATTTTCATGATTATTTTACGAGTAGATATTCTTTAAAAATTTGATTATTGATATGTTTATCTGTCTAATACTTTTCCCACATCAATGAACGAAAAATCAATAATGCAAAATGTTGTACTACTTACCAGTTATTTGTGCTTGCTGCACTATATTCCAAGCTTTCTGATTAAAAATGTTGCACTCAATTTTTATACATTTGAATTTTGAACTGTTACTATTACAAATTTCCCACACGGTAAAATTGTAATATTTTCGATTGCTGTCAAGTTGAACACACCCTCTGAATAACACCACGATGCTTTGCCCTCGCTGCCTGAAATCGGTTCCTTTTCTTCTTCTTTATTTTGAAATGTTTGAATTAAAGTGCTTAAGAACAGATTGACTCTGTTTTTTAAGAAAGGGTTTTAGTGTTACCCTGTTCCTGTCGTGTTTACACGTCTGTGTTTTTTTGTTAAGTGATCTTCAATCATATCTGTAGATGACTTTTGTAACGGGATTTCTTTGTTGTGTGTTTGTCAGAAAAAATTGCCTCGATCATCCAATATCTCAAAGCCTTTTGAAAGATGGCAATATGTGATTGAAAGTTCGAATAATAAAGGCTTGTTGACATATTTGTTAGATGTCTGATTTTTTGTCACGGGGGTAATATTCTTAGAAATTTCGAAAACCTTCAGAAAAATCAAATCAAGAAATTAAATGAATGTTTCAATTTTGGAAAAACCCTTTCTCTTGAATATTTGGTATTTTTATTGTCTCTATTAATGTATGTTTTTGAATTTTTTGCTGCTTTTGTCTGAAAGTATAGACCCCCGTCTATGAAATTCAAATGGTCTACTATTGATTATCAAAAGACGGTTTATGAAAATTGACAATTTATTATGAAAACAATCACTTGTAAAATAGGGGCGAGTTAAAAATGGACTTATTACTCAAACTATAGACTAACCAATTTTATTAAGCGAGAAAATATAAATGTCAAGTAAAAACCGTTGCTTTTGCAGCGTAACGGGAGCCTTGAATAAACAAGCTCTGAAAAAAATAAACAATCGGAAGTTCAAACATGGAAAGCCTTATCTGAACATTGAAAGGACGTTTGCATGATGTCTTGACTTGGAAATGTTTTGTTTGGACAACGTTACTTGAACACACTGAAAGTAAAGGAACCTTATGAAAACAACAATATCCTGATTTGTTTTGACAAGGATAACGAAAAGATCACCTCTATGAGACCTTTATAGATCTTTAGATTGTCTGCTTGGTCGATTTTCTCATGGGTTTCGAATTACTACCTTCTCTTAAAACCTATCTATGCCTTTGTATGCAAAGGCTTGACAGAAGGCTTCTAATGTCACTAATGGCTCTTCCAAAATCACTTTTTTGAATGGTGTCTAGTCTATTCACGTCACCATTTCCCAGGCTTTATTTCTTCCCATTAAAGTTGCAATATCGTCTACTATCTATTTCTTTTGGAAAAACTAAAAGCGAGATTGCAAAGTGCAACTGCCATAAACTTCCCTTCGAAAGCACGTAGTTGTTTTCATCAGGCCGCAACTAACGTCAACAATGAATTATAACTGAATCTTTTGGCTGCCTCAACAAAGGAAGCACAATTAATGCTTAATTAATCACCCGATAATTTTCTGTCCACCCACATTGTTCATTTTTTGAACGTTCAAATGAAGGCCTTTTAGCTTTGATGTTTAACGAATGTAAACTAGACATCTTTCTTTCAAGAGGGAAGTCCTGATATTTTTCTTTTCTTCTACACCATACTTTTGTCAGTTAATCGATGTCCCCAAACTTTCCGCTCCTCTGACATTATATTGTCTCCTTTGTAGCTGTTGTATTTGTTGATAACCATGATCACCATGGTTTCAAAATATCTCACTCCAATTGGAGATCTAGCTTATTTCAACCGTTCTCTTAAAACCTCCCATAATTACTATGTTCGTTTATTCCTTGGTATATCAAACTCATTTCTTTTGTTATGTTGAACAACAAAGATTAATAGCCTCATTAAACCGATTAAAATTGATGGTCGGAAGGTTCCAAAATACCATCTTTCATTAGTAAGATTTATTTGTTTTTTCTTTTGAATTTTTGCAGCATCAGGATTAATTAAAAGGATTAAATTTGAAAGCCATTATGTCCTCGTTAATACCCATCTAAGCTTCCTACATATAGAAGCAAGAAATTCATAGACTAATTTTCAATCTGTCTATTCCTACATTAAAGTTTGCACCTAGAAAATTGACCTCGATAAACCCCCTTGTAGACTGTGCAGTATAGGCTGAGAAAATATGGTGTACCAATATCATTTTAATTTGATTGAAACCTTAAAGGTTATTTGAAATGGCTCCATTGTTAATTGATTATTAATAAGAGCAGTGTAAGGGCATGGATAAAGAGTAAAAGGTAGCACTTCTTGATATTGTTGTTTTTGCCAAGTATCCTCCTCTTTAACTCTTTTCATCTTAGGAAGTCCCATGTCAACGCTGTTGAGTCCCTCGTAACATTGAGTCATTTCTCGCTCTTTATTGGGATGCGTAACTTTTAAGAGATTTTGGTATTTTCACTTATAAGTGGCTTGTCTTGTTTATGCTCCCTTCTAAACAGGATGTTTTTGATGGCAGCTTTTGGCGTCAGTAGCCTTTTCTTGTGCGGTGAAGAGATGATATTCGATATTTCCTCACTTCGTTGCATATGGTGTAGATCAGTTCTTTCACAATCATGTGAAACTCATTATGACCTTTAAAATGGAGAATACAAACTCATAGGTTCCCTTTGCTTCAGGCTAAGTCCTTTCAAAGTGTAACTCACGAGACCAATTAAAAGATTCATTTATCTCCTTCACTTTTCATATCCCCGCTTCAGATTTTTAACCGTCAAGAAAGTGATTAAGGCCCATAAAAGACAGAAATTTACCTAAAATTACGTTATTGGAATTTGTTTTGTACATTGCTTTAGATTTAGTTATAATGAATTAGAAATCTCCGACTGTTTTGAACCATAAAAGAAAGATAAGTTCATCAAGCTATCGTGCTGTCATTTTTTGTATCTTTCTCAGCCCACGTTATCGGCCTGGTATTTTAAACTACAATAGGTTACTTATAAATAAAAATCAAATCTCTCCTTAAATGGTGAAATTTTCATCTACTGTCATTCCAGAGAATTAAGTACAGCGTAAAAGACTTTAGATGATAACTGTTTTACTAAAGAAAAGAATCACAGTTATGTTCTGCTAAATTTTTTTTCTTCCGATGATTGACTCCATTGTATGTGTTGTGAAAGTGTTTTTATTCATGCACAGTGTGGTTTACACCATGCTCTGTTCTCTGATCTATGCTTTTGCATCACCACTGTGCACGCCTTCTGAAGAAACTACATTTTTCTTCGTAAGCAACAATTACGAACTGCCTTTTTTTACAATCTGAACAAAGCAAATCTTTTAGCGATTCAAACTGGTTAATTACTTCAAGGGCGTGGAAATTTCCTAAAACATTTTTAAGAATGAAGTTAATGATACCTTCAGTTTTGTGATGAATATGAAATAACTCTGGTTTAAGTTTAAGAAATATTAGCCAATACAAGGATTAAAAACTAACAAACATCAAGAATCATGAAAGCTTTTTCTTGGGAAAGCCATTTTAAAAAGCTCCTTTGCGAAAGTAAATTCTTGCGAATACTAAAATTCTGCGAGTTTGGCGAAAATGTCTTCGCTTTAAGTAAGTCTATTTTGATCTCAGAGAGGCTTGATTTAATAGATTAAAATCAACACACTATTTTTCATAAAGTAAGAATATCAGGGAAATGACATGTAGAAGTACAGTAAAAATAACTTCGTCCCCCTTTATTAAAACTTTCAGTTTTAGCACATGTAACGTGTTCAATGTCAGAACATATGACATGAATTAAACACGTTTTTTGAAACCAAGAGTAGATGTTTTGTTTTTGGAATGAACCCTTGGCAACAGCTGCACTTGAGTTCAAGGGTCAACGTTGTGCTTGTGTTTCATAGGGCTTTATAAATATGAGTTGTTGTTGAGTTGCAACAATGCAATGCAACAAGCAAACTCAAAAAGACTTCTCGGGAGTTTGGAAACCATGAGTCTGTTCAATATTTCTCCTTGTCCATCCTACTTTTGTTGTTGCTAACATTTTGATGAAAGTGTGCAATATGTATTACAACCAATGATTAAGCAAGCACAACCTTTTTTGAGTTTAAACTTTTTGATGTACACTGCTTTAGAGTGCGTTGTAATTAGGCGTAGAATCAATAGCTGGTTTGACCAGGTTACGCCCCATTTGATTCTTATCATACTTCATTGGGTATTATAATGTATATATTTTGCGAGAAATAATTTAGGCGAAATTTACAGCTTTGATTGAAATTCGTCATAATAACTTTATACGAAATTCAAGTTTTTCATAGACTTTCCATGATATTTCTGCCTAAAACGCTCATTCATACTTAGGCAAAAACATCCCTGGCATCTGGCATACCATAATTAGGTGCAAGTTGCAATAGTTTTGTTAGATAGTTTACCAATTGCTTAGTGTAGTTTTTCGTTTAAGAAATTACTTTCTCTTAATTTATCCTGTGCTTGAGATGAATTTCTTTCAAGTCATTTAAGACAGAAAAGATGGAAAACGATTTCAAAAAATACCTAACTTTGCCTTAGTACATGTTTTTTATTTATAAGCAAGTGTCTTACCCTATGTCAGGCTCGCATTATGCTTAGCATTCTATTGTTCTCAAACAATAGAGCCATTTTTTAGGTACCAAAAACTGAGCCTGCATATGCTTATAAACGTTATGCTTATAAAAGAAAAAACATGTACGACAATTTGAAAGGTGTTGATGATTATTTGTGAGCAAATCTTTTTTGTTTTTATTGCAACAGTAAGAAAGGCTGGGAATGACAAGTAGCGGGGTCGACTTTAAAGACCGATTACGAATATATCCGACATGGGGCATAGGGAGGGTGAAGCCCTGCTGCAACGTCTTGTTTGAATTTGAGACTTCCGTTTTTGGTCAAATTTCAATTTTATTTGGTTCGACATTGAAAAGATTGCTTTTTTTTATCAGCGAAATTATGGAGATTGATTATTGTTTTAGAGCATGTTTCGTCAACGAGTGTTGTACCCAAAATATCGAGGTTACATACTTTATTACTTTGTTATGATTTTGTATGTTTTTGATGTAATGCTTTTCAAGCATTTGTTAACTTTTTTCAGAAAGTCGCCTGTTACAAGCGATAAAAATTTAGGCGCGTCCAAGGCGCATACCTTCATCAATCAAAAACGAGATTAGGCTCGAGTTTGGGGTCAATGTTATACTTTATTGTAAAAGTTTTCTGCATGACTTCATCATATTACTTGGCAAGCCCCTGAAATATGCACATCTTTGCGAATTATTTAACATTAGGGTCAAACGCTTTCCCTAGTTTTTCTGGTTAAATTGGTGTGAAGTTAGAGCTTTTTTTTGTTTTTGCTTTAAAATTTCAAGCCGCTGAAGCCATTAAGTAAACTAAACAATGCCGGTCAATCAAAGCTTTCGATGTTTTCCCTTTGCTGAAGGTACCGATTCTCACGGAGGAACGTATCGATGGCTCTTTAAGGCTTCTTGACTCATTGGTTGCCAACCAAACACTACTACCAAATCTTTATATAGCAACACTTTTCAACGCTAAACCAACAAAAAATGTCGATGTTTGCGTCAACTCTTGATGACTGTGTTTTTTGATGATCTTTGTTCTCTAGTTGTGTTAACTCTTTCGACATACAAAAAGTTATTGACGATGTCACATTTGCAAATCTCAAGAACCTGCAAACTGATTAAAATTGAATTCAAATTAATTAAAAACATTCCAGTTTTTACAGTCAAAAGATACAGGGAGAGTTATTCAAATGATATTAGCATTACCAGTTCAGTTTAGCCTTCTGATGCGAATGAAATATACCTTTCTTATCGTCTTATTACTGGCCCATATCATTAAACAGCGGTTGGTTCGAAACGCAGGAGACAGGACGCAGGAGACAGGACACAGGAAGCAGGTCATACAAACTACAGACCGGAAAATTGTAACACACTCGTAACATATAATGTATAAAATGTTTCTAAAAACATTATACGCAATGGAAAATTATATATTATACAAAATACGCTATTTAAAAGATTTTTCAATGACAAGCCATCAAAATGCATCAAAATGCTGATGGTGCAAGTAGATATAGATTTATATATTTTGAAAACATTAAATGCTCCAAGAGAGCTGTTTTAGAGATATGAAAATAGTGACGTCATTTTCATCAAAAATACGAGATAGGGAATGAAAATATTGATATATTAATAAAACAAAATTAATTAAATTAAATTAATTAATAAAATAAAATTAATAAAACCTTTGACGCTATTTTAGTCAATTTTTGTTTTCATACCCAAGGTGATGCAGGAGATATAATGAGATATGATATAGCGATTGTGAAATAGCTATTTTCCTGTTGGGGCTGTTTAAAGATGAGATAAATATTTTTAACACATGTATTTTGTGTATAACATATATGTCACATGTCAATGACATTGAAAAGATAACTGCTACTATACATGCGTGATTTATGTGTAATATATAATACAAGTATTACAGGTCCGTGTTATACACGGCACAAAATGCAAAAGCACGTGGCAAGCATGTGGATAGATTTTGACCTTTAAAAAGGTTCTAGACCAATAAAATACCTTCAGAATGATATTTCTAACAATTACAAGTGTTTTTCAAACATTTTCTTTGTCTTTCACAGCAATTAAAGCTGACCTGTCAGCACTGACCTGCGTCCTGTGTCCTGCCTCCTGGGTCCTGTGTCCTGCGTTTCGAACCAACCGATTAAACAGTAATAACATAAGACTTTCTCATACTATGGTAACACTTATTCAAAAAAGATCAGCTTTGTTAATCCTTCGCCATGCCTCTAAAACATGGCATTCTAAGTCTCCAAAAGCTGCCCCTTTATGATAACTAGTTTTTCAGAGTTTTTGCAAGTTGGTGGCTTGAAGCCATTTGTTTACTTTTCCAAAATTCCTGGTCTCTGTGAACCGTTGAGGATCAAGAGGATAAACTTTTAGCTGAAAATTGTGTTTTTAGAGAAAATATGAACCAAATTCAAAAATGAATGAAATTTGGCAAGGATTAATTTTGACAAATAACCGGATTATTAAAATATGGCATAAAGTTTTGTCCAATTTGCCGAACTCTTCTTTCAATAGATAGGGAGTTTAAAAGTTATATTTTAAAGGAAATTATTCCCAATAGTGTTAGAATGAGGTATGAGCTCTTTTCCCACCAATTTTACTGGTTGATAGGAGGTCATTTCAGTTATGCCACGTTTTCTTTCAACGGTAATCCATTTCCCTTCCAAAATTTTCTTCCCGTGTTTCAAAGATCCTGCTCGAAACTAATCTTTTCCTCACATAACCGTTTTCATTATCTCCTTTTACAATCAGGATGAGAGGTTTATCTAATCAACGTCATTAACGGTTTTCTTTTTTCGCTCGCTTGCTAACGGTTTCGTTACGGCGAATCATTTAGATAATTATTTTTGTTTGCTTGGTCGAGCGGTTTTTAGCCCGCACCTAGTCTAGCAAGCTAGACGACTAATTCATACATAGTAAAAATAAAGCAAAAAGTAATAAAGGGAACAATTTTAGTCGTCTAGAAACCTTTGTGCACTAACTCCAAATAAAAGAAAAGTGTCAATATTTGCAATTATATTTTTTTACCGCTCAAAATAATTCTTAAGAAAAACATGTGTGTGGATTTGTGTTTTGAGAGTTTTGTTATTGCTTGATAAATTGTTTTCTCGCTACGCAAGTTTCTGCGTAGCTAGCCCCTGTATCTATAAGGATGGAACACCGGATTCTTCCAGTCGTTTATACAAACTAAATCCCGTTTTTTATTATTAGTATTGGTATTATTAGTATTACACGCATTATAAACGACTCCAGTCTAGCCCGCACCTCACCAAAAACCGGGAGTTTTAATCTCGCAATCGCGGAGAAAAGCGCAAGTTACGTCTAGTATAGGCTAAGTGGTTTTTTTACTCAAGTGCAATCTCCGTTTTATTTTATGGGTCTATTTTTACCCCCGGTTACTTTCATCGTTCGTGTCATATTTGAACCGCATTGGATAACAGCGCAAAATTTTATGTTTTTAAACTAAAAAATTGCATCAATTCTTTATTTACCATAGTTTTTTTCAACCTATCGCGTACATTTTAAACAATTTTTTTGGCTTGAAAAAGTTTTTCCACCCCCTGTATGGATATTTGATTCTATCCAGCTAAATAAGCACCGTTTTGAGGTCGACGATAGATTTGTATAACTCCTTGAATGATGATGGATGTTTGATGACTTTCATTTCTTTCTGTTTTGATGCAGAGAATGGAATGTTTTTGATAAAAGATGTCTCACCTGTCAAAAGAAAAGCATCTTGTCCGGAAGTCATCAGCAGTTTCCTCTTCTTCTTATCTATGTATTGTAAAAACTTCCATTTGATAGACATTCACATCACGTTCAATGTCCGTACTGCAGAAAACCATTATCTTTTCCACCAAATTAGTCCAATTAACTCGTGACGATTTTTCCCATGCTTGGTTGAAAATAAACTTGCGAAATGAACCACTAAAACGACCATTTAATTAGTTCTGTGGATAGACACATTGTTTCTTCTTAAAATAAAACCAAAGATAATTTATTATACTTACTGAAAGTTTTCTGCGACATCGTCCTTTGACGCCTTTGCAACCCTCCTTTGAATATTCCTAAGTGAGAGATTGTCCCAAGTAAATAAAAGATATGAATCATTCGTACATCGGTACTGATCGCTATGCTGGAGAGATTGGCTGAGCAATGTTCGTCGGCGGCAATTCTTTTGTTAATCGACAACTTAATAGGTAAAGTGATCGTTTTCTTAGGCAAACCTGGTTGAATAAATGTTTTTAGACTTCCATTGAATCTAATGAATCTTGTTCACTGAAATATTTTGAGCCGAGTTTTGAACTGGATAGATGACTGCCATCATGGATGGTAATAGACGATATCGGCTTTCGATAAATGCAATGCATTCTGGTTTCTAGGGACTCTCAAAGGAATTATAATCTATTATAATTGATCTATTATAATTCCTTTGAGAGTCCCTAGAAACCAGAATGCATTGCATTTATCGAAAGCCGATATCGTCTATTCTAGACCCAAATCCTTGATTTTGATCAGAAATTCGCAAGAGGTCGAAAGAGACGAAAAATATTGTGGTGGTGAAAGCTTTTACCGGGGGGGGCATACTTAGGCAAATGGAGGGTGCGGTATGTGCCGCCCTTAAGGGTACCTTTTTTGGATTTCCAAAGTCCCGCTAAGGGTTGGAAAACTTAGAGAATCAAATTTCAGTCTCGCTAAGGGTAGGAGAAATAGGAAAATTCCTACTTTTTACCCCAAGAAAGATCGAAAATTAATCAAATTTGTCCAGGTAAGGTTCGTAAGATTCACAAAAATTTCCTTTCTTTTCTCCTTTTTAGTCCCGGTAAGAGTCCGAGGGTCGAAAGTCGGGCGGCGGTTGTCAGCATGCAACCCTAGTACCCCCCCCCCCCCGGGCTTTTACAAACTACTTTTTAGTCATCCGAATTTTTTAGCCGATGATTGATCTTTGCCTACGAACAATTTATACCGGAGCATTTCTTTTACTGAATGCGATAATGAATGATAGTGAATTTCGGATCTATGTACTTTAACGTACAAACCCGACGTTACTCGATATCTACTTTTACCTTATTAAGATTAGTGATATATTGCGAGTATAGGTGATTTCAGTACCTAACTCGAGATATTGAGCTTCCGAAAGCGCAAAAACTGGACAAAACAGCTGTTTCTGGCTGAAAAACACTGAAAAACACTGTTTTTAAGGATTAGAGTTAGGTAAAAAAATCACCTATACTCGCAATATATCACTAATCTTAATTTTTTGAGAGCTTTCCAAAAATATACAACAGGTCTCCGTTTTCTCAAGCTAAAATTTTCATTAATTTTTCAAGCTATGATTTTTGCCTGAGACCGCCGTATTTGTCCGAAAATCACACCAAAGTGTCCGAAAAAAAATTGGTACCCAAGTTATTTTGATTCCCCTACCCCTTAGCTTTCCAAAAATGTATAACAAGTGCTTTGACTAAAAAAATCGAGCGATTTTACAAATTTCCCCCTACTACTTCTAGGAAAGCCAATTCCTAGAGATTTTCACTAAATCTTACTAACATTCTCAATACCGTCTTTTGATGGATTTTGGACAAAAAAACTTTTTATCCAAGTATCCCTGTACAAAGATAAGACCTTCATGAAGGTACACTAGCCCTTAAAATTACCTAGAAATGCCTTAGACAATCCTGGTATTTTGATTGAAAAAGTAGTAAATTCAAGTTTGAAAGTCGAGCAACAGCAACTCTTTACCTTCCAAATTTTACTTCCCTTTAAAGAATTATATGCGTTTTTCAATGACCATTGCTGCAAGCTGAGATATTTTGATATCATTTCATTTGTCACGAACCAAAGGATTCTTTTATCTTGATTGGGTCCCGGGGGGGCAGTAGGTTTACCAACTGACGGTATGTACGGCGAAAAAAAATGGCTTTTAGAATCGCACCCTTACAGTGCAGAAAAAAATCAGTGAAAATCATACCCTGACAGTGCATTTTTTCAAATTTTCAACTCTTTTAGAGCAAAAAAATCAAGACTTTTGAGCAAAAATTGCCTGGATTCGCTGAAATTTCCAACCATACAGTGCATTTCTGATATTTTGAAAAACATACCCTTAACCGCCGCACATACCCGTCGGTCAATTTGCCTGACTGCCCCCCCCCATTGGGTTGAAACTTTGAAAAGGTTGAAAGGCTTTTTAGCGCTTATTGTTGCCTACAACGGAAAAATAATTAATTTCCCGGGGGTAAGAAAACGTTTGATCCCGGCCGAAAGTAACATTTTAGAAATAGTAGCAGTAGTAACTCAAATAGTGATGACCTATTTCTTAACTTCAGGTTACAGGTAAAACTGTAAAGGATAAAAAAGTGCATAAAAATGGACTATTTTTTTAAGAGGTTTTTATTATTTGACATCGTAAAAAAATATTTTCATAAATTAGACTACAAAATATGAAAAAAGCTAAATGCATTAAATTAATCAACCGAAAATGAAAGTGAAAGAACTTTCCAGGTCTCCATTAGCATTTTCCCTTTTCAGATCTAAAGTCCAATTATTCAATCAATGCTTCAATTCTAGCATGCTACAACGGCTGTTAACATTTTTCGGCAAAAAAGCCCGTTTGCAAATTTTCTTCGCCCTTTTTCTTAGATAGTGATCTGTCTTCTTAATAAAATTCTAGCATTCAAAGTTACAGTTTAAGAACGTGGTCCGTTGAAATGTAAAATAGTAAAAAGAGTTTTCGACTCCAACGAGGTATGAAAAAGGGGTTCATTTTTTAAAAAATGCTGAAATTTTTTTTCTCGAATATTGAAATGGTCGGAATTATCTTTTAGAATTGGAGCATTTATTTAAAATAACAAGCACAAAAGAAATGGTGCACTTAAAGCAAATAAACTTTAGTTCATGATTGATGAAGCTTATCAGTTTGGTCTCACATAATTTAAGTTAAAAATAAAAATTTGAATATGAAAATGAAAATGAAAATAGAAATGAAAGAGAATTGGCAAAGAAAGAATGAGGAAGGTGTTTGTTACTCAGAAGGTGCAGATGATGAAGATGGCCGTTTGACGACGAAAATCCTTTGATTGCTCACCGTCACCAATAAAGCGAAGTTGTCGTACGTCACTGTAAATGAAATTTCAGGACGATCACGATACAAATGAAATGAGATCTTCCAGAAAAAATTTGAATATGGGGGGTGGAGGATATAAAATTTTTTGGAAATTTACCAACCGGACATTGTGAATTATGAACCCCCGGACAAGCATCAGTTGTCCCCTTGGACATTTAAAATCACCCCCAAACAGAGCAAGTTTGCCCCCAAAACAAGGCAAATTTTGCAGATTTTTCACTACCTCCCGGACAAAAATTTTCTGGAAGAGCCCAATGTAACATTTCTAAGATTTTCACCCTACTATTGGGGTTATAAAGCTATGGATATATGCCAAATATAATCTCCTTCGTCACATAGCCCTTATTCTTTTCTTTTAAAATTCCATGAATTTCATAGGTTGGCAAAAATAAGCTTCATACCCTACTGTGACTTAATACGGATGAAAATTATATGGGTTTCAACAAAAAAACATTTTGCCACTGTTTACGCCAGCCCTTACACTACAACAAGTCAAAGAAATAATGCTAATGTGCCGTGGGCCGATAATATATTACGAGCTTTCCTGAACCTTGTTCAAAAGAGCTTAATACGTACATGAGATTCGTTTGAAGGTCTCAGCTGGGTCAGTTGATAAAGGAAGGTGCGCAGAATGTTTGACAACTTGCGTGATTGTGGATGCTGTCTTCTCGTCGTTTTCCAACTCACCCGCACTCTGAACGTCACAGAAATAAAATGCAAATCAAAATATTCGATAACCATGTGAAAGTTTTTGTTTGAGAAGGTGCTCCTTTGCTTTTTGAAGAATTACTTTTTAGCTTTTTGGTCTAAATCATGTTAGCATATTTCTTAGATAAGATGACATGAGGCAACTCCATTAGCTTAAGAAAGGGTCCTAATTTCACGATACTCAATCAGGAACGCACATTTGGTAAATTTTGCTCAATTTAATCGTTAACATTGTTATAAAATGTATACTTGTTATAATATTGTTTATCAGTAAAAGAAAGAAGGTACTTTTAGGCTCTAATTAAACGCCCCACACCGCTTGTCAATTTTTCAAAATCCCCTCCCGGGACCTTATTAGGACCCCCCGTTTATCAATTTTTAAGAATATTTTCAGCTGTCAAAGAGAAGGTCCCTTATTTTGCTCTAAATAGCCTGATTTTAGCCTATATTTACCTTATTTTTGGGTTTTCAGGAGTACAATTTCCGACCCCCCCTCCGGCATATAGGTCTCCCCTCGTTTATTTGGAACCTAAAAGCACATATCAAGTAAGAAATTCAGTCAAGAAAATTGTGGTAAGAGGGAAGAGACTTACGGAAAGCACAGCACCTTCATGGTTGACCACCAAATATCCAGTTTGATCAGGAATACGATCGATGCCCATCAATAACGAGGATGACTGAAAAATAACAAAATAGACTAGAGTTATTTTCATTTTGGGTCTTCTAGGGCGAGACCAAACTAATTTATTGTTCTACGGGCCCGACTGGCCCCGTTTTTTTTCCAAAACCCAAAAATTCCTCTAAAGAAAGAAAGTTCTAAATGATCTTGTAGATATAGCTTGGGCACAACAGTACACTGGCAAAGTGGACCTTTTGCTATCTTTTGTTTAAAATTGATTATGAGCTACTTTTACTTTATTTCTCACGAGCTAACTAAGAAAATTTGCTGCAATAATGCCATTTTTTTCAAAGGTTTTCAAAATGGTATACATGGTATATTGTACTTCCCGAATATGAGATTTCCAAAAACTTTCTCTCTTAGAGTTTTCCTTCATGTTCTATCAGTATGATGCAACAAAGTTTCATCTTCACTTTGATAACTGCCTCGCTAAAACGCAGGGTTAACCACAACTTACTGTTATTTAAACCTATCGGTTTGAATGGTCTTTTTAAATACCTTATAGAAAAACGCTTATCAAAGAAGAAAGTAAAACGGTATAAATTCAATTTTGGCACGAAAAAGGATAAGGTAGCACAAAAATTTTTCAGAATGGTGAAAAAAGCCTGAAATTTGGCACAGATGACTCTTTCAGTGTCCACAACTTATAATCCACATAAAACATTAAATTTGGACAACTTGTTCAAAGATTAGTATCTTTTTAAGTTTCGCCTAGAGGGATTATGATGACATCATCAAAAGGTTTTCAACCTTGATATAACTTTTGATAGATAAATTCTTTCAAGGCATGTACTATATTAGTCTGGAGATCCATACTCTCTAACCAAAACTTACACCACATAAACGAAAATCCCATTAGAAGCTACTCAGTGAGAGTATAGTCTGAATCGCAGACCTCTACAAAACCCCTGGTATAGGTCTGCTTAATGATCTACCACCCGCTTTCCGGTTCGGTTTTTTTTAATTCGATGTATTTTACAGAATCTTGGCGAGTTAATAATTAGATTGACATTGATGTGCGCGCAAAAACGATCGTTTCGAACATTTTCAATAGTATGTTTACATTCGAAATTCGAATCCCAGACCAGAAAGATAAGAAAGAAAGATAAAAAACAATCTGATGCGCGCATTTTCTACAGTCTGTAAATTTATTATTGACTTTTGCTTTTATAAGATATCTGGTCTGTAAATTTATCAAAACTTTTCCTTCAGCTCTTCGGTCGAAACTCAAAAATACAAATATGAACAAAAAAGTGAAAGAAAATAACCAAAAACACTCCAATCTGTTCAAAAGAATTGAATCTAAGTACATGAAAAAGATGAACACAAAGGCCACACACGGCAAGTTTGCAATATATCATGGACTGAAAATGACGAACTTTTCTAAGTATTTGACGGAAATTAGCGACGAACTTTTGTAGCCAGATATTCTTCGCTCAACTGTTTCACCAGTTTCACCAGTTTCACGGATTTTCTTGTACAGATACATAGCCAAAAGACCCCTCTAAGCTGTTTCACCAGTTTCACCAGTTTCATGGATTTTCATGTACATATCTATAACTATAGCCAAAAGAGCCCCTATAGGCTGTTTCACCAGTTTCACCAGTTTCACGGATGCTCAAGTAATATCTATAACTATAGCCAAAAGAACCCCTATAGGCTGTTTCACCAGTTTCACCAGTTTCACGGATTTTCTTGTACATACATAGAGCCAAAATATCCCTCTAAGCTGTTTCATCAGTTTCACCAGTTTCACGGATTTTACTGTACATATATATAGCCAAAAGACCCCTCTAAGCTGTTTCACCAGTTTCACCAGTTTCACAGATTCTCAAGTACATATCTATAACTATAGCCGAAAGACCCCTCTAAGCTGTTTCACCAGTTTCACCAGTTTCACCAGTTTCACGGATTTTCTTATACATATACATAGCCAAAAGACCCCTCTAAGCTGTTTCACCAGTTTCACCAGTTTCACGGATTCTCAAGTACATATGTATAACTATAGCCAAAAGAGCCCCTAAAGGCTGTTTCACCAGTTTCACCAGTTTCACGGATTTTCTTGTACATATCTATAGCCAAAAGAGCCCTCTAAGCTGTTTCACCAGTTTCACCAGTTTCACAGATTCTCAAATAAGTAATATCTATAGCCAAAAGACCCATCTAAGCTGTTTCACCAGTTTCACGGATTGTTCATGTACATATCTATAGCCGAAAGAACCCTTATAGGCTGTTTTACCAGTTTCACCAGTTTCACGGATTCTCAAATAAGTAATATATATAGCCAAAAGACCACTCTAGGCTGTTTCACCAGTTTCACCAGTTTCACAGATTTTCATGTACATATCAATAGCCAAAAAACCCTTCTAAGCTGTTTCACCAGTTTCATCAGTTTCACAGATTTTCAAGTACATATCTATAGCCAAAAGAGCCCTCTAAGCTGTTTCACCAGTTTCACCAGTTTCATGGATTTTCATGTACATATCTATAGCCGAAAGAACCCCTATAGGCTGTTTCACCAGTTTCACCAGTTTCATGGATTTTCATGTACATATCTATAGCCGAAAGAACCCCTATAGGCTGTTTCACCAGTTTCACCAGTTTCACGGATTCTCTTGTACATATATAGCCACAGGACCCTTCTAAGCTGTTTCACCAGTTTCACGGATTTTCAAGTAATATCTATAACTATAGCCAAAAGACACCTCTAAGCTGTTTCACCAGTTTCACCAGTTTCACGGATTTTAATGTATATATCTATAGCAAAAAAACCGCTATAGGCTGTTTCACCAGTTTCACCAGTTTCACGGACTTATACATTTTAGTTTTAAGCATTTATCTTATAACAATTAGTTCTTACAAAGTAAAAAAGGGATGACGCATAATATGAACATATTTATTTTTCTTGTAAGCATATACTTTATAAGAATCAAATCAATAACTCTTGATAGACGGTGATATACCTTTCGGTAATTAGCTCTTACAAAGTAAACTAGGGACGGTGCGCAATATGAGCATGTTTACTTTTCTTATAAGCATACACTTTATAAGAATCAAGTCAATAACTCTTGATAGACGGTGATATACCTTTCGGTAATTAGTTCTTACAAAGTTAATAAGGGATGGCGCGCAACATGAGCATGTTTATTTTTCTTATAAGCATATACTTTATAAGAATCAAGTCAATAACTCTTGATAGACGGTGATATACCCTTCGGTTATTAGTTAATACAAAGTAAACAAAGGATGGTATGCAATTTGAGCATATTTACTTTTCTTATAAGCATATACTTTATAAGAATCAAGTCAATAGCTTTTGATAGAAGGTGATATACCTTTCGGTAATTAGTTCTTACAAAGTAAACTATAGATGGTGCGCAACATGAGCATGTTTATTTTGCTTATAAGCATATACTTTATAAGAATCAAGTCAATAACTCTTGATAGACGGTGATATACCCTTCGGTTATTAGTTAATACAAAGTAAACAAAGGATGGTGCGCAAGCATATTTATTTTTCTTATAAGCATATACTTTATAAGAATCAAGTCAATAACTTTTGATAGAAGGTGATATACCTTTCGGTAATTAGTTCTTACAATGTAAACTATAGATGGTGCGCAACATGAGCATGTTTATTTTGCTTATAAGCATATACTTTATAAGAATCAAGTCAATAACTCTTGATAGACGGTGATATACCCTTCGGTTATTAGTTAATAGAAAGTAAACAAAGGATGGTGCGCAAACATATTTATTTTTCTTATAAGCATATACTTTATAAGAATCAAGTCAATAACTCTTGATAGACGGTGATATACCCTTCGGTTATTAGTTAATAGAAAGTAAACAAAGGATGGTGCGCGAGCATATTTATTTTTCTTATAAGCATATACTTTATAAGAATCAAGTCAATAACTTTTGATAGAAGGTGATATACCTTTCGGTAATTAGTTCTTACAAAGTAAACTATAGATGGTGTGCAACATGAGCATGTTTATTTTGCTTATAAGCATATACTTTATAAGAATCAAGTCAATAACTCTTGATAGACGGTGATATACCCTTCAGTTATTAGTTAATACAAAGTAAACAAAGGATGGTGCGCAAGCATATTTATTTTTCTTATAAGCATATACTTTTTAAGAATCAAGTCAATAACTCTTGATAGACGGTGATATACCCTTCGGTTATTAGTTAATACAAAGTAAACAAAGGATGGTGCGCAAGCATATTTATTTTTCTTATAAGCATATACTTTATAAGAATCAAGTCAATAACTCTTGATAGACGGTGATATACCCTTCGGTTATTAGTTCTTACAAAGTAAACAAAGGATGGTGCGCAAGCATATTTATTTTTCTTATAAGCATATACTTTATAAGAATCAAGTCAATAACTCTTGATAGACGGTGATATACCCTTCAGTTATTAGTTAATAGAAAGTAAACAAGGGACGGCGAACATTATGAGCATATTTATTTTTCTTATAAGCATATACTTTATAAGAATCAAGTCAATAACTCTTCATAGATTGTTCTCAACTTCAGTTGAGCTAGAATCTGAGAATGTCTGTGTATGTCCCAAAACTTTGGCGGATTTGGTTGAAATTTGGCACACTTGTTCTTCACGTGGGGTCTACAATTGGGCCTATGAATAATTTGAAGCCACTGAAGCTGAGCCCAGTGCGTTGCGCACGTTCGACTATGATATACTCTTTGGTAATTAGCTCTTACAAAGTAAACAACCTTTGCTTGTAAATTGGTCTTATTTTTTAGCGATTTTGAGCCTCGCTGTTCTCATAAAATTTTTCTTAAAGTCTCTGACCATAGTCCGAAAATTGATTTTGGTATTTGAACATAAAAGTTATATTTCAGGTTCCTTAATACTTTTAACAAAGAATTGCCTTTATAAATTGATTTTTAATCGAATCCCTTAAGAATAAAAAATGACGTTATGAACTTTAAAAAGATGTTAATAATATGTTGCATCACCCTCTTTTACAAAAAGTGCTTAGTTTTAATGGGTAATTAACTTTTTTGTTTCAAAATTTCTTTACACTGTCCGCAAAGAATTGAACTAAAATAAATTTTGCGGGAAATTTTTCTAAAAAGATGTGTCAAAAGTTATGACTGTTTTTTTAAGCAAAATCCAGATGAAAAATTGATGAAAAAACATTATTTTGAAGATTTCGAGACAAAGTAGCATTTACAAAAATTTTCCGCAAAAATATTTATTGTTCGGTAAAAGATACACCATCTACTGCGAAAATTTTTTCAAAATGTTTTTTCTTCGCCGAAACTTATCACTTCAAAGTTGAAATACTCTTCCTCGCAAAAGTCTTCATTTTCTTCCTCATTAAATTTTTTCAATGCAATTTTTGAATTTTCAGATTCAGGAATAGTTTGTCTAACAGAAAATGTATAACATGCCATAGTTTTGTTGGTTACATCAGTCAGAAAACTCATTTTAAACACGGCAATTATGAAAAATTCACTATGGTCAGAGCCCTTAAAAAAGAAAAAAGTGTATGGATTGCATTTCTTTAAAGTGAGATAAAGTAAATACATATTGTTTGTGTTCCTTTTTATTAAGGCTCGATGTAAAGTGGATTTCAGATTAGCTTCCATCTCTACATTTTAAATTTTAGGCAAAATTTTTGACTTCAAGTCGTCTTGTTTCTTAACCATCGGTGTTGTTGTTGGTGATGTAGTGTAACCAATAACCAAATCTCACCTATTGAATATTTGTTTATTATTAAATACCCGTACTTGTAGGCAATAACCGCTTTTGAATAACTCCTGATATACCACGGCTACCTTAATGGTATTAAATTTCGTCTGTTACAAAATTTTGCGATTCGCGGAAATTCGGGGAAACGCGTTTTGCGTGTATTAAATTTCACGATTGCCAGTTTCTGGAATTTTTTGCACGTATTAAATTTCGCGATGCACTAAATTTTCAAATAGGGGGAATAAATGACTGATTTCGCTTGAAACACAACGTATTGCTCAACGTATTGGGTGTCAACATACCAAAAATAGTAACCAAACTAGTGACAAAAATAGATACAAATACAACGTTTATAATAAAGTTAGAATGTCGTTCTCTGTAAAACTCTTGACACTATGATCTAGACTTAGTTTTAAAACACAATTTCATCAATATTCACTCCCTAAAACAAATCACAACTGGCAACTGGCTGCATAACATTTTACACAGATCATCTCTGTAATATAATATAAAACTTCAGCCAGCTAAAACTAGTTCAGCCAGCAGCGACCTTCTTGGAAAAAATGAAAGAACGAACTATAAGACGTGTAGCACGTGGTTTCAATTCAAGTTCTTATAAACTTCACGCCCAATCTCGACTAATATTCTAGTATTCTTATAAAAAAGTGTGTAACTTTGAAGTCTTTTTACTATGTTACGCAGTTTTTGCTCTACACTATTCATAACTTGTACAACATACGTTGCACTGAAACTTTTTTGCAAAGAGATCTGAGAGCACTCTTGTGTTTGTTTTCATATGTACACCGCTCTAGAAATTAGACTAATATTAAGTATCATTTGTTTTTCAATTTCTCCTTGTAATTATATTATACTTAAAAGTGTCAGATGTCAGATAAAAGCTGAAAACGTACGAAAAATTCTAAACCTTTTCATGCTATGGTAATTGTCGTGAAGGATATCTGCCAATTCAAAATTTGTGTTACAGAACTATAAAAAAAGAGGTTTCTGAAAAAGGTTGACAATACACTAAACGTCTAATAAACGTTGTGATTTTTAGGGGGTGTTTAATAAATAATTTAAGAACCGAGGTCACTTTGATAATGTGAATTGGAACCTTATTTTGCCTTTTCATTATCATTAGAGTCAAATATGTCAATTTAGGGATGTAAAACGGGCCGTAATAAGTTCGAGCAAGTTTTGGTAGGAATTTCATACCAAAGAAATCACGTGACAACAAGCAATTTCACTGGTTTGAGAGATGTGAAATAACGTTTGCCGCCTACTTTTTTTGATCTCGCGCTCCGAAAACAATTAAAATGCTAAATCCTATCCATTGGCATGAAATTTAAAAAGTCTAATTTTTGCTTCACTATTTTTTGCTGGAGAAAGCTTAAAGTTGCCTAGCATCTGTGCTAGCAGGGGGGCCAGCGGTTTGCGTGAATGGGCATTTTCGGTTGCGTGAATGCGTGGCGTGAAAATTGAAAAAGAAATGCGTATAACGTAAATGCATTAATCTAGGCTATTTTGTCTGTGAATACGTGAATTTTCCCTTTTTTCCCGATTTTCCAATGTTTCCCCGATTTTTCTCGAAAAGTTTTCCGATTTTATGAAAAATCGGGTTATTGCGTGAAACTCGAAGAAAATTTGCGTGAATTTCGAAAAAGGATTGCGTGATTGCGTGAATTGAGGGTCCACTGGGGGAGGGGGCTCAGGCTAGGCTGTGATTTAGCCATGTATAGGATCGGAGTAAAAAATAAGACAGAACTCATTAGAGCCAGGGGGTAAAGCTTGAAAAAATATTCTAATCATTCATTTATGGTGCAGAGAATATATTCAATGGTGCGGAGAAGATATCTTTTCTCTACTATTTGAAATTAGAGCTTCTTATTACATATAATTATCAAATGTAACTTTCTTGCAAGGTGTGAATCTCTAAGTTACCGTGGTGTAAGATAGGTTATCCTTTGATGTTTGGACTCGATTTGATTTTCATTTTATTTAAGTCTCTGTTAGTGTTATATTCTATACTTTTAACCATAAAAAATGTCTGGTCTGTTATTTTCCAAAGAGTGAGCGAGAGAAAGGAAAGACAAGATGGCGACCGCACTCACTAAACATAAGTAGATTCTGGTACTTTTTAAAGTAAGTAAATTTACTACCAATTTAAACCTGATTTCTTTAAATAACTACGTATTTCGACAAACACGGATTGTAAAGTATATGTTATATTTCTAAAAAGAAATCCTATATAGCGGTTTTAAATATTGTTCTAAATAATGAAAAACTTAAAAATTATGGCACTTTGAAGTTGTTGACCTGCTTTTATTAATACATACTGTATAAGTTTACATTTTAGATTTTTCCAAATTCAGATACAGCTTTTTTATTATCAGAATATTAATTTATAAGAATATTTAGCATCTTAAGAACATGTCCTTCCTGAAAGCAAGAAAAGTGAAATTGGAAAAAACGCCATTCTTTTATATCAGATGCCAGAAAAGGTACAACACATGTGTTCCAAGTCATATTACTGTTTGACGTCAAAAAAGTTCACACTTCAAAATGTATCAAGATGATAGGATCAAATCCAAACGAACACACATGAGTAATTGACAGGGTTCTATATCTTCACCTAGGTAACGAATTTTTCACTTGTTTTACAATTATGCTTGATATAAGAAATAAAAAGTGTAATTATGTCAAAATTTCGGATAGTAAATTACAAAAAAGTTATGTCTCTTTTGATTGAAAAATCAATGCTCGTATTTGAATTTGAAATGGTCGGGGTGTTAGGTTATGATGCTTGATTAACTAAATTGACAAACGGTGTTAATTTTTTCGCGAACCCTCGTTTCTGTTCGTGATCAGTAAAGGGGCGAAAAACAAAACACGTGGTATTCTTTTCATTTTCCACGAAATTTGCTGCTGGCTTCACGAGAAAAATTGTTTGACAAAATCTGCCGTTGCCACGAATTTTGACGAATAGAAAAACCAATATACCCCATAGCACCACGTTGGGATAGATCTACCGATATAGTACCACGTGCCACAATCACTGCCATCCAAGGAGTAATGTTTAAAAATCGGGGAAGCGCAAAGTTTTTTTTTGTGATAAGTTCAGTACTGCTTTTTAAAACGACCCCATTCTTTGAATCAATATAGCCCACAAGGGCACATGTGTACAATTCGAACACAACTATTTCTTTTAAGGAACGCTTTTCAAAATCGGTAGATTTTCGGAAAGTTTGTTTTTAGATCCCTCTATATCCCTCTTTATCCGGCACTAGATCCGTCAAAATCAGAAAAGAAATTATTCCCGTTTGGTAGTGTGCTTTACCTTTCCTTTAAAGATAAAGAAAAAATCCTATCTTCAAACGTCATCATAGCTGCACGAGAAAAACCGTTGGACGAAAACTGTCGTTTGCACGGATTTCGTGGGATAGATATGCCAATATACATACTATGTGCTACGCGTCTTATATTTCGCTCTTTCATTTTTCCCACGAAGGTTGCTGCTGGCTGAACTAGTTTTAGCTGGCTGAAGCTTTATATTATATTACGGAGATAACCTGTGTAAAATGTTATGCAGCCAGTTGCCAGTTGCAATTTGTTTTAGGGAGTGAATATTGATGAATTTGTGTTTTAAAACTGAGTCTAAGATCATATTTGTCAAGAGTTTTACCGAGAACGACTTTCTAACTTCATTATAAACGTTATATTTGTAAGAACCATTCATGTTCAAAACTAAAGTCAAAGTTCGCAAAATTTAATTCTGTTTAAATTTTTCAAAAATAGAAAATCTCGAAATTAAGTACACGCGAAAATGTCAAAATCGGCTGGAAATCGCGAAATTCTCAAAAATGAAATATGTTACACTTAGCTACTATTTTTGTCACTAGTTTGGTTACTATTTTTGGTATGTTTGGACCCAATACGTCGAGCAAGACGTTGTGTTTCGAGCAAAATCAGTCATTCATTCATTCCCACTTTTGGAAAATGACCAATTTAGTGCATCGCGAAATTTAATACAAACGAAAATTTCCAGAAACTGGCAATCGTGAAATTTAATACACGCGAAACGCCTTTCCTGTAACAGGCGAAATTTAATACCATTAAGGTAGCCGTGGTATATCAGGAGTTATTCAAAAGCCGTTTCGCCTATAAGTACAGGTATTTAATGATACGCAAATATTGAATAGGTGAGAATTGGTTACTGACATTACATCACCAACATACATCACCGAGGGCTATAAATTCAATAAAGAAAGAAACAAGACGACTTGAAATTTAAACTGAATTAGAAAAACAAAAAGTAGAGATGGAAGATAATCTGAAATCTACTTTACATCGAGCCTTGATGAAAAAGAACACAGACAATATGTATTTACTTTATCTCACTTTAAAGAAATGCAATCCATACACTTTTTTCTTTTGTAAGACCAAATTTATAAAAACAGCGAAGCTCAAAAACACTAAAAAATAAGACCAATATAAGAACAAAGGCTGTTTACTTTGTAAAAACTAATTAGCAAAAGGTATGTCACCGTCTATCAAAAGTTATTGATTTGATTCTTATAAAGTGTATGCTTGTAAGAAAAGTGAATATGCTCATATTGTGTGCCATCCCTTGTTTACTTTGTAAAAACTAATTACCAAAAGGTATATCGCCGTGTATCAAGAGTTAATGACTTGATTCTTACAAAGTGTATGCTTGTAAGAAAAGTGAACATGCTCATATTGTGTGCCATCCCTTGTTTACTTTGTAAGAATTAATTACCGAAAGGTATATCACCGTCTATCAAGAGTTATTGATTTGATTCTTATAAAGTGTATGCTTGTAAGAAAAGTGAACATGCTCATATTGTGTGCCCTCCCTTGTTTACTTTGTAAGAATTAATTACCGAAAGGTATATCACCGTCTATCAAGAGTTATTGATTTGATTCTTATAAAGTGTATGCTTGTAAGAAAAGTGAATATGCTCATATTGTGTGCCATCCCTTGTTTACTTTGTAAGAATTAATTACCGAAAGGTATATCACCGTCTATCAAGAGTTATTGATTGGATTCTTATAAAGTGTATGCTTGTAAGAAAAGTGAACATGCTCATATTGTGCGTCATCCCTAGTTTACTTTGTAAGAACTAATTTCCGAAGGGTATATCACAGTCTATCAAGAGTTATTGACTTGATTCTTATAAAGTATACGCTTAAGAAAAGTAAATATACTCATATTGCGCGTCATCCCTTCTTTACTTTGTAAGAACTAATTACCGAAAGGTATATCACCGCCTATCAAGAGTTATTGACTTGATTCTTATAAAGTATATGCTTATAATAAAAGAAAATATGTTCATATTGCGCGTCATCCCTTGTTTACTTTGTAAGAACTAATAACCGTAAGGTCTATCACCGTCTATCTAGAGTTATTGATTTGATTCTTATAAGTTAAAATGCTTATCATAAAAATAAATATGATCTTATTGTGCTTATAATTAAAATAAATAAGTCCGTGAAACTGGTGAAACTGGTGAAACAGCTTAAATGGGTCTTTTGGCTATAGTTATAGATATGTACAAGAGAATCCGTGAAACTGGTGAAACTGGTGAAACAGCCTATAGGGGTTCTTTTGGCTATAGATATGTACAAGAGAATCCGTGAAACTGGTGAAACTGGTGAAACAGCCTATAGGGGTTCTTTTGGCTATAGTTATAGATATTACTTAAGAATCCGTCAAACTGATGAAACTGGTGAAACAGCTTAGAGGGGTTCTTTTGGCTATAGATATGTACAAGAAAATCCGTGAAACTGGTGAAACTGGTGAAACAGCTTAAAGGGGTCTTTTGGCTATATATATGAACAAGAGAATCCGTGAAACTGGTGAAACAGCCTATATGGGTTCTTTTGGCTATAGTTATAGATATTACTTGATAATCTGTGAAACTGGTGAAACTGGTGAAACAGCTTAGATGGGTCTTTTGGCTATAGATATGTACAAGAGAATCCGTGAAACTGGTGAAACTGGTGAAACAGCCTATTGGGGTTCTTTTGGCTATGGATATGTACAAGAAAATCCATGAAACTGGTGAAACTGGTGAAACAGCTTAGAGGGGTTCTTCTGGCTATATATATGTACAAGAGAATCCGTGAAACTGGTGAAACAGCCTATATGGGTTCTTTTGGCTATAGTTATAGATATTACTTGAGAATCTGTGAAACTGGTGAAACTGGTGAAACAGCTTAGATGGGTCTTTTGGCTATAGATATGTACAAGAGAATCCGTGAAACTGGTGAAACTGGTGAAACAGCCTATTGGGGTTCTTTTGGCTATGAATATGTACAAGAGAATCCATGAAACTGGTGAAACTGGTGAAACAGCCTATAGGGGCTCTTTTGGCTATAGTTATAGATATTACTTAAGAATTCGTGAAACTGGTGAAACTGGTGAAACAGCTTAGAGGGGTTTTTTGGCTATAGTTATAGATATTACTTGAGAATCGCCGTGAAACTGATGAAACTGGTGAAACAGCCTATAGGGGTTCTTTTGGCTATAGTTATAGATACTACTTGAGAATCCGTGAAACTGATGAAACTGGTGAAACAGCTTAGAGGGGTCTTTTGGCTATAGATATGTACAAGAGAATCCGTGAAACTGGTGAAACTGGTAAAACAGCCTATAGGGGCTCTTTTGGCTATAGCTATAGATATTACTTGAGAATCCGTGAAACTGGTGAAACTGGTGAAACAGCTTAGAGGGGTCTTTTGGCTATAGTTATAGATATTACTTGAGCATCCGTGAATCTGGTGAAACTGGTGAAACAGCTTAGAGGGGTTCTTTTGCTATAGATATGTACTTGAAAATCCGTGAAACTGGTGAAACTGGTGAAACAGCCTATAGGGGCTCTTTTGGCTATAGTTATAGATATTACTTGAGAATCCGTGAAACTGGTGAAACTGGTGAAACAGCTTAGAGGGGTTCTTTTGCTATAGATATGTACTTGAAAATCCGTGAAACTGGTGAAACTGGTGAAACAGCTTAGAGGGGTTCTTTTGCTATAGTATGTACAAGAGAATCCGTGAAACTGGTGAAACTGGTGAAACAGCCTATAGGGGCTCTTTTGGCTATAGTTATAGATATTACTTGAGAATCCGTGAAACTGGTGAAACTGGTGAAACAGCTTAGAGGGGTTCTTTTGCTATAGATATGTACTTGAAAATCCGTGAAACTGGTGAAACTGGTGAAACAGCTTAGAGGGGTTCTTTTGCTATAGATATGTACTTGAAAATCCGTGAAACTGGTGAAACTGGTGAAACAGCTTAGAGGGGTTCTTTTGCTATACTATGTACAAGAGAATCCATGAAACTGGTGAAACTGGTGAAACAGCTTAGAGGGGTTTTCTGGCTATAGATATGTACAAGAGAATCCGTGAAACTGGTGAAACTGGTGAAACAGCCTATAGGGGCTCTTTTGGCTATAGTTATAGATATTACTTGAGAATCCGTGAAACTGGTGAAACTGGTGAAACAGCCTATAGGGGCTCTTTTGGCTATAGTTATAGATATTACTTGAGCATCCGTGAAACTGGTGAAACTGGTGAAACAGCCTATAGGGGTTCTTTTGCTATAGATATGTATAAGAAAATCCGTGACACTGGTGAAACTGGTGAAACAGCTTAGAGGGATCATTTGGCTACATATATGTACAAAAGAAAAGAATATCTTTTAACAAAGTTAAACGATCATTTTCCGTCATTTGAATATACGTCAAATACTTAGAAAAGTTCGTCACTTTCAGTCCTTAATATATTGCAAAGCTGCCCCACACAGTATCGAAAAGTGAAATGCCAAAGCTGAAGAAAAGTTTTGTTTGTTTTAACATTTAACAAGGGAATAACAACCACTCCCTTTTGTATAATCATAAAGAAGTAATGTCAGAAATATTCAATATAACCCCCAAAATGTACTGTATATAATACACTAGGCCAGCGTGTTTCAAACACACTGTTGGCGATCGCTTATTTCCGACAAAATCATCGGAGAAAGAACCTTCTGTAGTGTTCACTACGAAAAGAATTTTCACTTTGTCCATTTTTTTGTTTAGTCGTAGAAGGGCAAGGTTTATTACTTTACACCCTGCGCTGCGGATCTGTCTCTGATAAATTATGGCAAGATTAGAGCAGCTAGACGAAATTAAAATGTCGAGTAAAATGGTCTGAGTGAACCTTACCTATTTAAAAGCTACTTTATCGTTGATTTGTTACATAGGCCATGCAATCTCAATTCACGACACTTATTTTACTATCAAAATCGTTGTAGTAAAAAACAAAATGTTTACGCATGCGTTTTAAAACAGCTGTGAAATTATTGTCTCGCTTAACGAAGTAAATCAATTTAACAGCTCTAAGCATAATGTGGCATAATGAACATGGATAAATGAGACGAGCATTGAAATGATAGGGGAATGACGTCATAAACAATACAAAAGTGATGAATACAATAGACTACTTCAGGCTGTTATACATTTTATTTGATCTGCAACTTTTGCCATTATTAGTCAGTACATAACACATGATCAAAGCAAAAGTAAAGCGTAGACCCTAGAGAAAAAAGTTACACTTTGAGGAAGAGGATGGGATATAGCCTAAAAAAAATTTAAAATCTCTCCTATTCAGACAAAATGTAAGGAAACTAATGAGTTTATAAAGGTAAGCGAGTCAAACATTTACTTTCGATTTCAAAAACGAGATTTGACTTGTATATATCTACACTGTTAAAATCGCCCTCAGGCGATCGATAACTAAAATACCTTGAAATAATCTGCAACATATCTGTAGAGCTGACAAAACAATTATCTGCGGAGCCAAAGTGATCAACGAATCCAGTGTGGTAAAAATTCATACACTCCAAATACAGTCCAAATTCAAGCATCAAAATGTAGTTTTACGAAGCAAAATTTTGTTGGTGCACACAGAAGATACATCAGATGATTAAACAAGAAAGGAGGAAGAAAAAAAAGCAAACTTCCTTCCGCCTACTTTTTTTTCGAAATCCAAATATATTTTCCAATCTATGCCTCACAGAAAATTTAAACATTACGTAATGTTATATTTGTAGACAATCGCCATCTAAAAATGTCTTTAGCCGTATATCGGCTAAAGGCAGCAAATCTCTGGACAAAGGAAATATCGCTTGATAAAGTAGCCAATCAGATTTGCACAATTTTAATCAAAACAATGATATCACGTGATTTCAACAATTGTTAAAGGTATGTGGAAACCTTCGTTTCGAATTTTTAACAAAAAAAATTATTTTTGTTAAATCTGATGTAAAATTTCCAGAGCTTTCCTTTATTGCTCCGGCCTAGGAGCCTTAAATTCTCTCTCGTCCGACGACGATCAAGACATTTTTTGTTTGTTTATCTAATCCGATGATCTATTCCGATTTGATAAAAACGGATTTTCCAATAATACTGTGATTTGATTGGCCGAAAGTATTTAAGAAAAAGATGGCTGCCGAAAGTGGACTAGCTGACTGTGTAGCAAATACTGGCAAATCTCAGTGAAAAATTGATCATTTTCATCATTATTCATGATGTTTTGGACATGATTTATGAGAAGTTTGATGCATACTGGCTCTCTAACAATGTGGAAAGACTTTGGAGAAATTTTGGCTATGAATCGTCAGCTGATCGAGTGCTTAAATCTTGCATATATGGCTAAACAAAACTATAAAACTCTGTACAGGTAACTTGACATTGGTGAAGCTTTCAAACACACATTGGAATTTAAAAGAGAATACTAAAATTACAACATTACAGTGCAAATTTGAAAACGATCTGAGTAGTTTTTGTGGTGTTATGTTTATGGCTGAAAATGATCCTGTTTTGTATTACTGTATTGATCATTGTTGACCGTTCCTTTTGATTCTTCAAACCCGACACAGATTTTTTACAAACGTATCACTATGAGAATTAAGTAAAGGATACTGAAACACAATTCCTGTGAAAATTTGAACAAGAATGGGGAAATTTTCACAGTATTATGGCTGAAAATGATTGTTTTTGGACTTTGTCTCGTAATTTCATCGCGGCTTGCGATTTTTCATACCCGACACAGATTTTTTACAAACATATAACTATGCTAATTCAGTAAAGGATACTGAAACACAATTCCTGTGAAAATTTGAACAAGAATGGAGAAATTTTCACAGTATTATGGCTGAAAATGATCGTTTTTGGACTTTGTCTCGTAATTTCATCGCGGCTTGCGATTTTTCATACCCGACACAGATTTTTTACAAACATATCACTATGAGAATTCAGTAAAGGATACTGAAACACAATTCCTGTGAAAATTTGAACAAGATTGGAGAAATTTTCACAGTGTTATGGCTGAAATTGATCGTTTTTGGACTTTGTCGTAATTTCATTGCGGCTGTTGACCGTTCCTTTTGATTTTTCAAACCTGACACAGATTTTTTACAAACATATCACTATGAGAATCCAGTAAAGGATACTAAAACACAATTCCTGTGTAAATTTGAACAAGATCGGAGAAATTTTCACAGTGTTATAACTGAAAATTATATTTTTTGGACTTTGTCGTAATTTCATTGGCTGGGGCGACCATTCCTTTTGAAGAGTTTTCAAACCCGTAACAGGTTTTTTCCAAATATAACACTATTTATTACATACACACTATTGTACCATTTTATTTGGTTTATCCTACTCTCCTCCAAGTATTATCCCAACAGAAAAAATAATGCTTAGCTAAAAGCTGTGGCCTCTAATTTAGGCTATTTTCTCCCCAAAATTTTATCCGGACAATCAAATCAACGCAGATCAACGGCGTATCATGGCTTCGCTATTGGCAAGTTTAGAAAAAACAAGCAACATGCTGAATGGACCTACCTCTTAATCAAAATCAGATAAAAGTAGGTGTTCTACATTTTACTATTGGTATTGAGCAAACACAATAAGTTTTAGAACAATGCAAAAACGTCTGATTTATTTTCTTTTATCATTGTAACTTGGTCGCCTTTTTTTGAAAATTTTATGACGAAAAAAAAATTTTCCGAGATAAATTACTTCTGCCACATTTTAGGGTGCCTTGCACTCTATCTTTGCCAAAAATCAGGAAAAACTAATGAAGCAATTTTGCACCAAGTCCAAAAAACCTTATTTTTAGGTAGTTTTTGGCCCAAATTTGCGAAAATCCGTATTTGACGACGAAAAAAAATTTTCCTAGAAAAATTACTTCAGCCACATTTTAGGGTACCTTGCACTCTATCTTTCTGCCAAAAATCAGGAAAAACTAATGAAGCAATTTTGCACAAAGTCCAAAAAACCTTATTTTTAGGTAGTTTTTGGCCCAAATTTGCCCCCCAAATTTTTTTTCAAAGATCGGGCTCCGTCACTTTTCAGGCATTGCTATTTTGTATCATTGTGCAAAAAATTGAAAAAAACTAATCAGCCAATCCCGAGAAAAGCTGCTAACAGGAAAATGGTAAAAGGGAATTTCCCCAAATTTGCGAAAATCCGTATTTGACGACGAAAAAAAATTTTCCGAGAAAAATTACTTCAGCCACATTTTAGGGTACCTTGCACTCTATCTTTCTGCCAAAATCAGGAAAAACTAATGAAGCAATTTTGCACCAAGTCCAAAAAACCTTATTTTTAGGTAGTTTTTGGCCCAAATTTGCGAAAATCCGTATTTGACGACGAAAAAAAATTTTCCGAGAAAAATTACTTCAGCCACATTTTAGGGTACCTTGCACTCTATCTTTCTGCCAAAAATCAGGAAAAACTAATGAAGCAATTTTGCACAAAGTCCAAAAAACCTTATTTTTAGGTAGTTTTTGGCCCAAATTTGCCCCCCCCAAATTTTTTTTCAAAAATCGGGCTCCGTCACTTTTCAGGCATTGCTATTTTGTATCATTGTGCAAAAAATTGAAAAAAACTAATCAGCCAATCCCGAGAAAAGCTGCTAACAGGAAAATGGTAAAAGGGAATTTCCCCAAATTTGCGAAAAATCCGTATTTGACGACGAAAAAAAATTTTCCGAGAAAAATTACTTCAGCCACATTTTAGGGTACCTTGCACTCTATCTTTCTGCCAAAAATCAGGAAAAACTAATGAAGCAATTTTGCACCAAGTCCAAAAAACCTTATTTTTAGGTAGTTTTTGGCCCAAATTTGCGAAAATCCGTATTTGACGACGAAAAAAAATTTTCCGAGAAAATTACTTCAGCCACATTTAGGGTACCTTGCACTCTATCTTTCTGCCAAAAATCAGGAAAAACTAATGAAGCAATTTTGCACAAGTCCAAAAAACCTTATTTTTAGGTAGTTTTTGGCCCAAATTTGCCCCCCCCAAATTTTTTTTCAAAAATCGGGCTCCGTCACTTTTCAGGCATTGCTATTTTGTATCATTGTGCAAAAAATTGAAAAAAACTAATGAGCCAATCCCGAGAAAAGCTTGTAACAGACGAACGGACAACGGTCAAATTAAAGGACCTCCCGGTAGGTCGAAAAATTATAACAACTTGGAAATATTCACTTCTAAATGTTTATCTCCTTTAGCTCCAATTTTGAACTTTTTAGTCATGGATGAGTGGGCGGGGGTGGGGTTGGTTCTTTAGGCAAGAAAGTGCATGTGTAATCACTTAGAAGAGCTAAACTTCCAGCTGGTTTATTTATTTGTTAAGATTATTTCTCATACTCGCTCTGCAATAGAATTATTACTTTGCTTTCTGATCTGTTCTGATTAGTAGTTTGTGGGCAACATTCTGACACAACTAACTCAACAAGCTTATCTTTCACATCTTTTAATCTCTTAAGCCGGAGCTTCCAGCGCAGCTGGTTTATTGTTTATTAATTTCATTTCATATTGTGAAAGATATGAAAGGACTTCTATCTCTTCCTTGTTTCGGTTGTTAATAAATAAAATGTCTTTTGGTCCATTAGAGCCTTTATAGAAGTCACCAAAACAGATGAATGTATCATAATAAACATAAAAAAGAATGACTCGAAGAACAAGACAACGAAACTCATCCCCTGTAGCTGAAAGAAGACTGATGAGTCAAGTTTTAGAGTTGCAATCAACAGTGGAAAAGCTGAACTCTCACGTTGACATTTTAAACAAAACGGTCGATGATCTTGAAGAGCAAGTCAAAGAACTTTCTCCCTTGAAAGGCGAGGTCCAGAAACTTGTCGATACAAACGCCGTGGCATCAGCTGTTTCAGAGAACCTTTCCAAGGAGCTTGAAAGGCTTCAACAGTATATTCGACGGAATTGCTTGGTGTTAGAGAACATACCACAAGGAATCTTTGCATGTCCACTTAAACGCTACTCTGGCCAGATTCTCAAAATGCGAGCAAGTTGACTTTATTTACGCCGATATTCACGGGAACTTAAAAGTAAGATTCAAAGAAAAATTCAATGGCAGGTATGTGTATTCGTTCAATGACGAAAATGAACTTTCTGAATTAATTTATGATGTTGAAAGCTATATTTATGATGATGATATTAATGGTACTAACTAAGTACTAATTTGATTAATCTTACAAGCTAAGTTGCTATATGCTGCTGAATTAATCTTAGACGTAATAATTTTGTTCAAACCTTAGTAATACACTTTTGATAATACTCTGAAAACTTAACTAGATTTAACATTAACATTTTCTATGATGAACACAACTTGTCAGGCGTGTGATGAGTTAGTAAGTTTAGGAGGTCCAACGTTCTTCTATCACTTTTGTCAGAACTGGTTTTATAATGAGTGTAATCTCCCTCTAACAAATCCAGACACTCAAATTGGGTCTTACATCAACTGCAATTGCAGTCTCTTCCCATTTAGCATGTGCTACGAACTGGAGGAGAAGGACTTCAGGTTCAACTATTTCCACCCGTTCTTTTCAGATCTTCCAGAGATTAATCAAATCCAAAATGCTAACACAGAACTCTCTTTTAATTCTTTTCAGTGTAGATATCTTGACGTCGATGATTTTAATTTAACGCTACTTTCGCAAACTCTTCTTCGCATCTCTCCTTCTTACATCAATTAATATTTCCTCTCTGCCAAAACATTTTGATCTATACAATAATCTTTTAAACGCAATCGACCACAAGTTCAAAGTTTTAGGAATCTCCGAAACTAGGCTTACAGAAACTTCCCCTCCACATAAACCTTGAAATTGACGGTTATAAATCTCTATTCTCCAACACTAAGGCTAGTGCTGGGGGGCACGGCACTCTATATTTCAAAAGACATAAAGTTTAAACCTAGAAAAGATCTTTCTAGTATACTCTATTCGGATAAAGAGCTTGAATGGACTTTCGGCGAGGTTATGTTTGAGAAACAGAAGAATGTCATTGTAGGCTGTATCTATAAGCACCCACCTATGAAAATTGAAACCTTCATCGAAAACTTCTTCATTCCGCTCTTACAAAAAAAAACAACAAGGAGAAGAAACGTCTCGTTCTCATGGGAGACTTCAATATCAATCTTTTAGAATACGGCAACTCTCTGCATGTTAATAATTTTATCGATTCTCTTCAGTCTTCCTTTCTTTTACCAAGTATCTCTCTTCCAACTAGAATTACAGACAGGTCGAGAACACTTATCGATAACATCTTCTTCACTCCATCTAAATATAAACCCCATAGCGGGAACCTTTTGGTGGGCATATCTGATCATCTTCCTCAATATTTAATCTTTGAAAATTTTCAAACTGGCAAACGGCACGAAGTCAAATACTATAGGAAATGGAAAAATTTCAATGATGCCAAATTTTCTGACGATTTCCACAAGGTGAATTGGAATGACATGCTGCGGTCGTATGCCAATGAACCCGACTTGTTGTTTGAAACTTTTTTCAAGGAGATGAATACTCTAATAGATATACATGCACCTTTAACTAAACTTTCTAATAAACAAATAAAGAAAGGTAGTAAACCGTGGATAACTAAAGGTTTAAAGATTTCTATAAATAAACGTATAAATATTACATGAACCAAATTGTTAAATTAAAAAGAAAGAGCAAGATAAATCATTTCAAAAATTACTTCAACTCTAACATTAAAACAGTAAAAATATCTGGAAAGGTATAAGCGAGCTAATTAAAGCGAAAAAACACAAAAGTGGACACACTGACATAACATTAATGGTCAACTAACATCTGATCCCGCTGCTACAAGCGAAGAATTTAATAAACATTTCTCAACGATCGCCGATAAAATTCGTGAAACTATAAACAACAATGCTGACGAAAACTTTAACGATACATTACGAAATGCTCCACCTAACTTCCTATTTTTTCAACCGGTACAATCTAACGAGGTAACAAAAAACTCTCTTAAACCTAAAGCTGACGGTCCTTATAGCATACCCTCTAAAGTATTAAAAACTGTTTTAGCAGAGGTGTCAGAAATCCTCTCAAAGCTTTTCAATATCTCGCTACAGACAGGTAAATTCTTCACTCCTCTCAAGACGGCTAAAGTAATTCCAATTTTTAAACATAAGGGCTCCGATCATGATGTTAATAATTATCGCCCAATATCTCTACTATCAAACATCGATAAGATATTCGAAAAAATAATAAAATTTAGATTAGTCTCTTTTCTTGATGACAGTAACATTATTTTCAAAAGCCAATTTGGTTTCAGAAGTAATTATTCTACAACTCGCGCTTTGATAAACCTAACGGGAATGATAAGATCTAACATAGACAAAGGACTTTACTCTTGCGGGGTATTCATCGACTTGCAAAAAGTTTTTGACACGGTCGACCATGAAATACTACTGTCTAAACTTAAACATTATGGTGTGAGGGGCTTATCTAATCAATGGGTTCGTTCATATCTTACAGACCGACAACAATACGTCTCTGTTTCTGGAGTGGACTCTTTTAAACGCCCTGTTAATCACGGAGTTCCTCAAGGATCTGTCCTTGGACCTATTCTCTTTCTCATCTATATCAATGATCTTCATTGTGTTCTTCACAATAGTCAAAAGATTTTTTTGCTGATGATACCTGTCTCCTCTCCTCTGATTCTGACCTTCAGTCTCTAGAGACCTGACCTTGCACGACTCTCCTCTTGGCTCAGAGCGAATAAAATGTCACTCAATGTATTGAAAACAGAAGTGTTGCTCTTCCGTAGCAGACATAAGCCCGTTCCCTATTCAATGAAGTTAAAGCTCGATGACTTCGAACTTAAACTCTCAACTTGCGTAAAATACCTTGGGCTATTTCTCGATGAATTTCTAACCTGGAACTCTCATTTTGACCATCTAGCAAAAAAACTTCGTTATTTTGTTCCTGTTTCTGTCATAAAAACTCTTTACTATGCTCTTTTCCATTCACATATGTCATAGGCAAACATTGTCTCTAGTTAAATGCTGTGGAGTAATTAGTTATTCAAAAGACTGTCGCGTTCGCCGAAACATCTATCGAACAAATGGAACGTTATATATGTGAACGCAATGCAATCGAACACAATTGAATATTACCCAGGAATTGGCTGTTCAGTTGAGATTTAATTGTGTTTCACAATAGAATAACAATTATTCTATCGCCTTTGTTATTTTTGCTCATATATGTAATTTCTGCGCAGATATGTAATTATTTTGCGCAAATATGTAATTATTTTGCGCAACTATGTAATTTCGAGCTGCGCAGATATGTAATTAAATTTTTGCGCAGATATGTAAAACACGACCTTTTGGTCTTAGTTATTTTTTGAAAAACTGACTCGATTTTAACATTAATTTTTCAAAGTATTTAATCGCATTGTTCTTGGACTATGGCAAATATTTGGCGATTGTTGTTTTTCTTATAAGCATCATCTTTATAAAAAACAAGTCAATATCTTTTTATCAAAGTGATATTGGCTTATTATTGCGATTGGTTCTTTCAAAGCAACTAGGGGACAGTGCTAAACGAGGCAAGATTTATTTTTCTTATAAGCATCAACTTTATAAGAACACAATTCATAACTCTTAAACAATATTTGTTAGCTATTGTTTGATAAATCAAATCTCTAAAAAGCCTATTCCACTTAGAAAAAATCCTTGTTCTTATAAAATCTTATAAACTAATGTTAGATTTGGAAAAATTCCCCATTTCTTTCGATAGAGCCGTTGCAGAATGCCGATTCCACTTAGAAAAAAATAAAGTCGAATATTTTGCCTTTAGTTTAATTTGTAACAGGAAAATAAGAAAGGCATGTAAATTTTTTAAATATCTTTAACAATCAGTGTCAAAATATATAACAATCTTCAGAATTTAAAGTTCGAGCAAGAATCACAACTTCAATAATCCCACTCCAGATCGGTTTCAAAAATTGCGTGACATTTTTTAGAACACAAAAAAATATTTAAAATTTAATAAAATTTAGGGAAATTTATCAGAAGCTTTGAAATTTTAACAGGTTATAGGAAATTTTATTAGGTTTTCAAAAATATATTTATTAAGTCATTATTTGCGACACTAAATGACTTACTAAATGATTTAACGTCTTATCTTTAAGGTATGTCACAATTTAACACAATCAACTTTCAAAAATTATTTACACAAAAATCCATGTTTGAATACCTTCTGAAACACCGAATGGTTAAAAGTGACCAACTTTCGTTGTTGAAAGTGCTAAAAAATGACTTACTTTTTGGGTGATAAAATTGGGGAAATCTCAGCTCCAAACTTTTAAAAGGCTTATTTTTTTTAAACCAGAACTCTTTCAAATTGTTATGGACTAAATAGAAGACTAAAAATGTAACTCAAGTGTGTTAAAAGACTTACTTTACTTTATACAAACTTTGATGAAAAAATTGAAATTTTCATTTCCCCTATCAAAAATACCCTAACAACAATCATGAAATATGATTAAACAAATAAAGTGAAAATATCGTAGTAAATTAATATCAACGTTTTAAAGCTATTTTAGTGAAAATTCGTCGGTTCTGCCCCCTTCACTGGACTTCAATGGGTCTAATCCATTGCAAGGGAGTGTCCCACGAGGTTTAGGACCATTGGGAACCAGCTCAGCCCTGTATGGAGCTCAGAATAAGCTTAACTAAGGCTCCAGTAAAGCGCTGTAAGCTTACAGCGTAAACCCGGGCGGCTCTGTAGGCCTAAAAAAGTAAATTAATATTAAGCAGTTATTGGACAAAGTCGAATCCAATATGCAAAAATATTGGGCGTGCGAGAAAAGATATTGGACGAGGCTTTGCCGAGTCCAATATCTTTTCTCGTAACCCAATATTTTTCATATTGGATGAGACTATGTCCAAATAAATGGCTTATTATCCGTTCATCGCTAAAATATTTCTCGTTTTCAAACATAATTCCAATTTATAAGCTCTTAAATCTGGTCTCTTGGTAGTTTTTTATTCGAAGTCTTATCTTTATTTTGTGACGTAACGTCAAAAAGAAGATGCTCAATTGTCATTGAACTCGTTGTGTGACGTCAATTTTTGAAATGGAAGCTATATATTCGAAAATATTGGACAGATAGAAGCCAATTAAATGTCGCTATTTACGTGCGTCGGATAATAATAACTTATATGTGACAAAATCGAGTCTGTTAAATGACGCGCCTTACGCGCCCACGCGCCTTCCATCTATTGACGCGCCCACGCGCCCTACGCGCCTGAATTTTGACGCGCCCTCTTACGCGCCTTATTATCAACGCGCCCTAAATTTTTGACGTGCCTTACAGTATTACTACCTTAAATTTTTGTAAATTTTGACGTGATTTTTATTGCCCCCCGGCACGTGAAAGGCGAATGTTCTGCAAAAAATTATTCAGAAAAAAAGACGACAACAACGGCGGTTCATTTCATTTTTTCTGATTTCTAATCCAAATTTTTTAGCATTCTCTATGAGACAGAAGTGATTTTATTTCTTTATCATTTATCATATTTATCAAAAACACTTCGTAAAAATTTATTTATAGACTCAATGACACATGGTTTTATCAATATTTCATTTTCTGGTTGAATTCTCAGTGTGTTATTTTCTTGCGAGTTCATACTTAATTGATTATGCCTTATTATTTTCCAAATTTTAGCTAAATTGTGCTTATAAGCGTTATGCTTATAAATAAATAAGAGTGTATCGGTAGAGCGATTACTCAGGCTAAAAGTAGCATTCCTTATTAAATTATCACATTTCAGGGCTATGGGGGCATTTATAGCGATAGTTAATGCTAGTTTAAAAATGTAATCGATTGTGGTGTACTTGGGATTATAGTACTGTACTTACCTGATACTGCTTAGCGAAAGCCTAATCCCCTCAAATCAAAAGTTTTTGATTGGTTTCTTATAAAGAAGATGCTTATAAGAAAAATAAATATGCTGACATTAAACACAATTCCTTCCTTGCTTTGAAAAGAACTAATAGCGAGGTTAAATATCGGGTTTGCTCTAGAACCGTTTCCGTTCAGTTTCTCGTTCTAGAGCAAATCCGATATTTTTGCCCGGGGTATGTCTGCCTAGCTTTCGGGTTAGCCTGTAGAAAAGTGCCGTAGCGCGAACGAAGGCTTCAAAAATTCGTCCGTCGTCCTGAGTTATCTACTGATACTTAACCTCAGGGCGCGTCGGTAATAAGGCAAGTAAGTAAGGCGCGTCAAAAATTTAGGGCACATCGATAATAAGGCGCGTAAGAAGGTGCGTCAAAACTTAAAGGCGCGTCGAAATTCAGGCGCGTAAGGCGCGTCATTTAACAGACTCGACAAAATCTGACTTACTATAACAAAAGGGTTTGTAATATGAAAAACAAAAATGTAAAAATTCAACCAGAAAGATATCTTTTTGGACTAAAGTAAATAAAGTAAGTCACTTTTTGTCACTTGAAACCCTTTATATTGCGCTTAAAACACACTAAGTTAATGTTCATTGCCATTGCTGACCATTGTTATGTAGAAAAATATATATTTTACCCCTAGGATATTTTTGTGCCTTTTTCGAGCTTCTTAAGTAAGTAAGTCACTTTTTGTCACATTTTACATTTTAGTATGTCATTTAAAAGTCACTTAAGATAAGGATAAGGTATAACTCTTTACCTTTGTCGAATTACAGGTTTCAGACCTCAGCAGGCTTCTATTTATATTGAAAACTCTTAGTAGTAGTAAAGTATGTCACTTTAAAAGTAAGTCACTTTTTGTCACATTTTAATTCTGGCTATAACTTGACATATAACAAGCTAGATGCTGAATGGACCTACCTGATGATGAAAGTTAGATAGCAATGCGAGGAGAAAGATGAAAAAAATCAGTCAGAAAATATACCGTTTAGCGAAAATGCATAACGCAATAAATTCATCATTGATTGTTGATGGGGGGAGAGGGAAGGGTTGTAGGGAAAAAATAAATAGAAAGTTCTGGTTGCAAAAATCAGTTTTATTGACAATTTGACAATGTTGTTGTTTGATGGTGAGCATTGTTATCAATAATGTTTTTGTGTGAAAAACATAGAAATAAAAGGAAAAAATCCAATGAAAATTTGCAAAAACGGCGATTTCCGGCATTTTCAAACGGGAAAGTTTTTTTCTTAAAAATCGAACTCGTCCATGTTTTGAGCATTGCGAATACGCATCTTTCTGCAAAAAAATCAGAAAAAAACAAAAGATGAAAATTCGAGAAAATGTTAAAAAACCGATTTTTCCGGCATTTTTCCGGCATTTTCGGCCGGAAAAAAATGTTTTTCGAAAATCGGGCTCCGTCACATTTTAGGTATTGTCATTTTGCATCAGTGTGCAAAATTTCATAAAAAAATATAAAGTACAGCTCGAGAAATTCAAGAAATACTGTCTTTCCGGCGAAAATAGGTTGTTCCGGCGATTTTTAAATAGTTCCGGCTTCAAAAATCAATTTTATTGAAAATTGAAACATGCTTAGTGATGGGCATTGCTATTAATAATGTTTTTGAATGAAAAGAAAAACACTTATAAGGAAAAAGTCCAATAAAAACCCAGAAAACGGCGATTTCCGGCATATTTCAGGCATTTTCCGCCGGAAAAAAATTTTTTTTGGGCATTATTAATACGCATCTTTGAGCAAAAAAATCAGAAAAAACTAATGAGAAAATCTTGAGAAAATGTCAAAAAACCAGTTTTTCCGGCATATTTCCGGCATTTTCGGCCGGAAATTTTTATATTTTTTCGAAAATCGGGCTCCGTCACATTTTGGCCATTGCCATTTTGCATCTTTGTGCCAAAAATCAGAAAAAACTAATGAGCCAATCTCGAGAAAAGCTGGTAACAGACGAACGGACGGACGAACAGACCGACGAACAGACACCAGTTAATTCATAGGACCTCCACCGGGGTACCCGGAGGTAGGTCCAATACTGTAAGTCAGTAAAGGTAAAATTTAAAGCATTATTTAAAGAAAATATCTGGCTTAACTATATCCAAATTATAGCTACTAAGCATAAGGTACCCTGCTTCTATAAGGTACAATGTAAGGGTCTTCAAAAATGTCACACACTCAGTACTGAATTTTTGAAACTGATCTCCATTTCATTGGATAATTCAATCAAATTTAATGACTTTGCTCGTAGATCGAGCCATGAAAAGGAAAAGAGAGTTTTTTATCATAAATTAGTCCATGTATTGGTAAAGACAACCAATAGAATTTTACTTTATCTCAGTGTAATGTAAAGAAATGCAATGCAATCCATATCTACAAAATCAATGAAGTTTACATAGGTGCGACTATCTCGAGTCGAGGTTCTATCAAAGATCTCATTATATTGTACTTTTTCATTAGGTTGTACCGATAAGAAAAATAGAAAATCCGAATCTTGTGCTTACCTTGCTAGATGGGTTCACTTTTTTAAAAAGAATTTGGATTCTCTTATTTTTTTAAGTTTCAGCCTAAAGATATTCTTAACATGTTCTCCGTTATTAACTTTGTAAAAATTACCGTATTTTTTCGAATAAACACCCTGGGCGTCTTTTTAATTTTAAGACTTTCAGGAGGGGTGTTAAAGAAAAGGGGGTTAATTAAAAATTTGAACACCTCCCATTGAGGGGAGGCGTCTTTCTATTCAGAGAAGGAGCGTGTATATAAAGGAATACGGGGATTACCGAAAGGTATATACCAGTCTACCAAGAGTTATTTGATTCTCATAAAGTAGTTGCTTATAGGAAGAATTAATATGCTCATATTATACGTGCCGTTCCTTGTTTACTTTGTAAGAACTAATTACCGAAGGGTATATCACTGTATATCAAGAGTTATTGATTTGATTCTTGTAAAGTAGCTGCTTATAAGAAAAATGATAATGCTCATATTATGCGCCACCCCTTATTTACTTTGTAAAAACTAATTACCGAAGGGTATATCACCGTATATCAAGAGTTATTGATTTGATTCTTTTAAAGCATATGCTTATAAGAAAAATAAATATGCTCATATTATGCGCCGTTCCTTGTTTACTTTGTAAGAACTAATTACTGAAAGGTATATGGCCGTCTATCAAGAGTTATTGCTTTGATTCTTATAAAGTAGTTGCTTATAAGAAAATAAATATGCTCATATTATGCGCCGTTCCTTGTTTACTTTGTAAGAGCTAATTACCGAAAGGTATATGACCGTCTATCATTAGTTATTGCTTTGATTCTTATAAAGTAGTTGCTTATAAGAATACATGATAATGCTAATATTATGTGCCATCCCTTATTTACTTTGTAAAAACTAATAACCGAAGCGTATATCACCATCTATCAAGAGTTATTGATTTGATTCTTATAAAATAGGTGCTTATAAGAAAAATAAATATGCCCATATTATGCGCCATCCCTTATTTACTTTATAAAAGCTATTAACCGAAGGGTATATATCACCGTCTATCAAGAGTTATTGCTTTGATTCTTATAAAGATGATGCTTGACAAGAAAAATAGTCATATCCATTTTAGGTGCTATTCAATGTTTGCTTTGAAAGAACCAATCACCGAAAGCTAAAACTTAGTGGTTGAAAAGCTATAGATCATTTTCTTATAATATTTCTTCTTGTATTTGATAGATATTAGCTAAAATACCAAAAAAGCTAAAAGTATTGGTAAAAGCTATCAAGGGGGTACCATTGATTTTAAAGATCGGGTTTTACATATCTGCGCAGAAATTTAATTACATATATGCGCAGCTCGAAATTACATAGTTGCCCAAAATAATTATATATATGCGCAGAAATTACATATCTGTGCACAACAGCCTTTTATTACGTTCGATCTGGTTCGATTGGTTTGATCCTGATTCCCGTTTGATTGACACCGTCTGATTTATTGCACCATCTATATCCAGCTTTTAACTTTTTACGTTGAATTTCAAATTTTTTTAATGAAAATTGATTAAAGAATTTTATGTACATATGATTAGTGCGTAAGGACAGTCTAAACTTAAACTCCTATATCAGGATTAGAAACTAGGCTGGTCTTACCTCTTTAGGCTAGTTTTACCCCTTTGCAGCAATAAAATGCTGACAAGTTGACACAACATATTGACAGGTAATCTCTGCGAGCTGTTTATATCGAAATCTGCCACAAAAACGAAAGTGGTCTTTTCTATTGATTGCTTACCAGTGCTCCTTTGCGGACTTCAAACTTCAACCAATGAGATTGCCAACAGGGCTTTTCTTTTCTGCACCTGTGGCCTCTCATTGCCTTGCTGCTCGACAGGCGACTGTAAAATCTCACCCTTCATACAATTTGTTTCAATCCATGATCCTAAGGCTTAGGCTCTTTCTCATCTTCAATTTTCTGAAGAAAGCAGGAATTTGATGCGACAGTTAGACTGTCAACAAAGTGCAATAAAAAATCATTGAATAAAAGAAGAACTTAAAATCTTAAATGTTTTCATTTTGAAGAATTGTTGGTGCGAAAAAGTCAAACATGGAAAAGTTTAATTTTTTATTGGTTTGATTTAAAAATGGGAAATTTGGAAAATTTTCTATGTTTTGTTTTTTGCACAAACCTTAAATATTTTCATTTCGGTTTCAGTTATGGGCCAGCACCCTGTTGCTAATATGTTTGCTTGAAATTGTAAATGAAACCACTGAAGTAAGGTTTGCGACCGCAGTCAAGGGCGACTCGAAGGCTCCCTTTTCGTATAGCTGTCTACCCGAAGGTAGGGAGGGCGCCACTCCTTTCCCTGGATTTCTCCACTTACCCTTGATCTGTCTCTTTAGTTGCTGAGCATCAAGCAGAGAGGCATCAAGTACCATTTTGGGAATCTTTGGTATGACCCTGCTGGGGATCGAACCTATAACCTTGCGCACCGTAGCTGCAATCTTTCAAGAAATATATTGAGAATTCCGGTTATTTTGACGTTTTTCGAGATTTAAAGTTCGGGCGAAAAAGCCGATTTTGGGCTATCTCTTTAATTTAATCGAATATTTCAATTTGAGACGGGTAGGCAGACTTCCAGGCTAGATTCGGAGCCTTACTGGACCATTTTTGAACTTTTAGATCCTCAGATCCTAAGGTCCTAAGTCTTAAGTCTAGCGTTAAAACTTAGAGTTAAAACTCTACCCTTCGAACCTACTTTAGAGCACTTACAAATCGATTGTGGTTTCAAAACACCCCGGTGGATTTCCCTTTTGTCTCAAATATTTCTTGAAGGATTGTGGATGCGCTACTTTCATGCTATGGTTGCTATAACCACTGAAAACGAAGGTAAAATCACTTATGACTAAATCTTCATGATGCACCGGCCTTGCAAGTAGCCAGCACGGGCAAAATATGCAAAGGCAAGTGCAGTGTTTTGTTAAGCCCTAACATGCATCCAGACGAATGTGCACCCTCCGGGTGGTGCAACCGTGGGGTCTTCCTGGAGGAATGGCGATCATAACAGTTATAGCCTAACTTGTGAGGTCTGCTCACCCGGGTGTATACTATAAATGTCGGCACTCTATAAATAACCTTTGTAAGTGTAAAATCGGCCTGCACTCCAAATCCTGTAATCTTCATGCAGGAATTTTAGTCTATACTGTAAGAACTCGTTCTAGAAGGTATCCCGCTCAATCGTAGAGAAACTAATGAATCGTTAATGAAGCAAGTCAAAGACTCTATCGAAGAACTGGGAATCGAAGAGAATGAATTTAAGTCGACAATCGACAAAACGCATCGAATCGGCCCTATCAGAGATAACGCACAACGTGTGATTGTGCGCTTTAATAAACATTCAACGTGCGAGAAAATTTATGAAAATCGGAAGCGTTCCAAGAAAATCCAGATCAAACCTTCTCTTACAAAAAACGACTGAAGACCTTGAATTCGGCAAAAGAAAGATTTCAAAAATGCGAACATATCAACTTCATTTTCACAGATATACATGGAAATTTAAAGGTTCGTTTCAATAAGCAAGTTGGTGGAAGGTATGTTCACTCTTTTGAAAAAGAGGAAGACTTGTCTGAACTTGTTTTTGATGCCGATAACCAACTTCCTTGCGATTACTTTCAAAATTTTGAAAATAATGAATGAACTTTTGTGACCGCATGATGATATCTCTAAACTCCTCGTATAATCAAAAATTTCTTTGCTATAGCGCTGAATTAAACTTTCTGAGTTTCCTTTAACTTTCGAACTTAAAACTTTTATTTACTTGATATTTTGAGAATTTTAAAACTTATTCTATTTGCCATAGATGGACCTAATTTGTGCGGTATGTGAGGAATTAGCGGAAGGAGCTCCTTCCTTTTTTTGTGACTACTGTCAGAAATGGTTTCACCATGAATGCAATCTCCCTTTCTCAATAAACTATCCACAAGTCGGATTATGCGTTAACTGCAACTGCGATCTTTTCCTTTTAGCATTTGCTATGAGCTTGATGAAAAAAGTTTCAGGTTCAACTATTTCCACCCCTCATTCTCTGATTTAACCACGATCGAAGAAATTCGAGAAACGAACACAGAATATAATTTGAACACTGTTGATTGTAGGTATTTCGATTGTAGCGACTTCAACTCTGCTTTTTCTAACACATCTTCTAACCTCTCATTTCTTCATCTTAACATCAGTTCTTTATCAAAACATTTTGATATGTACAACAATCTCTTAAACTCTTTAAATCACAATTTCAAAGTCTTAGGAATCTCGGAAACTAGACTTACCGATTCTTCTATTCCACATAAACTTGATATTGATGGTTATAAGTCACTTTTTACTAACACAAAATCTAGTGCTGGTGGTACCGCTCTCTTTATCTCCAATGATCTAAAATCCAAGTCTAGAAATGATCTCTCTCGCTCTCTTTATTGTGAAAAGGAACTTGAATCTACTTTCTGTGAGCTCCAATTTGAAAAACAAGAAAATATCATTGTTGGATGTATCTATAAACATCCAACCATGAAAATAGAAACTTTTACAAACGACTTTTTCATTCCCTTCTTACAAAAAGCTAACAAGGAAAATAAGCGCCTTGTGCTTATGGGTGATTTTAATATTAACTTGCTAGAATGTGGTACCTCTCCACATGTAAAAAATTTCGTAGATTCTCTTGAATCTTTTTTTCTCTTACCTAGTATTTCTCTACCTACCAGAATCACTGATAGGTCAAGGACACTCATAGATAATATTTTCTTCACTCCTGCGAAACATAAACCTCTGACCGGAAATCTTTTAGTTGGTATATCTGATCATTTGCCTCAATTTCTTATTTTTGAAAACTTCTCTACAAATTTCTCCAAAGAAACAAAATACTATCGAAGATGGAAAAGCTTTGATAGCAAGAAATTCAAAGAAGACTTTTATAAAATTGATTGGAATGACATCTTGCATCCTGACTCGTATAACCCAGATCTTTTATTTGAAAGCTTTTTTGATCGGATGAATACTTTAATAGATATACATGCACCCCTACAAAAACTCTCTAATCGACAAATTAAAAGAGGAGCTAAACCATGGATAACAAAAGGAATCAAAACTTCCATCATTAAAAGAGACCATCTCTTAAAGGCCTACTCGCGGGAAAAAGATAACACCATTAAACATGAACTACATACAAAATACAAATTCTACCGGAATCAGATCGTAAAACTCTGCAGAAGAAGTAAAAATAACCACTATAAGAAATATTTTCAAGATAACTTAAAAAACAGTAAGAGAATTTGGAGTGGTGTATACGAACTAATTGAAAGTAAAAAAAAACATAAAAGTACAATAATCTCTCTAAACATAAATGGGCAAGTAACATCAGACCCAAAAGTAACAACTGAAGAACTAAACAAATATTTTGCTACCGTAGCTGATAAAATACGATACACTATAAACGTGAATGACAAGGAATGTAACTTTAATGAAACTCTCCGCAACTCACCAATGAATTCTCTGTTTTTTGAACCAATACAAGCTAACGAAATTATTAAAATCATAAATGCTCTAAAACCAAAATCTGACGGTCCATGTAGTATACCAACAAAAATATTAAAATCTGTTCTCGCTGAGGTAGCTCAACTTCTTGCTAATATATTTAATACTTCCATACAGTCAGGAAAATTCCTAACTGCTCTAAAAGTAGCAAAAGTAATACCTGTTTATAAACATAAAGGCTCACCATACGATCCTAATAATTTCAGACCTATTTCCCTTCTTTCTAATATTGATAAAATATTTGAAAAGCTAATTAAATTCAGAGTTGTAAAATCTTTAAAAATCAATTTGGATTCCGCAACAAATACTCTACCACACACGCTTTGATAAATCTAACAGAAAAAATTCGATCAAACATAGATAGGGGTCTGTATTCTTGCGGGGTTTTCATCGATCTCCAAAAAGCTTTCGATACTGTTGACCATGAAATTCTCTTATCTAAACTACAGCATTATGGAATACGAGGCATTGCAAATCTCTGGTTTCGATCTTACTTAACTAATAGGAAACAATATGTGTCAATTTCTGGACACGATTCTTCAAAACGAACTGTTAAACATGGAGTTCCTCAGGGCTCTGTATTAGGACCACTACTCTTTCTAATTTACATAAATGACCTTCCTCAAGCTATATTGAATAGCGAAACCAACCTCTTTGCTGATGATACCTGCCTTCTTTCGTCTGACTCAAATTTGAATTCACTCGAAACCAAAGTGAACTCTGATCTAGTTAAACTTTCTTCTTGGCTTCGTGCGAATAAAATTTCTCTTAACACTGCGAAAACAGAGGTCATTTTGTTCAGAAGCAAACATAAATCTGTACCTTACTCTATGAATCTTTACCTTGAAGGACACGCCTTAAAATTCACAAAGCATGTCAAATATCTTGGTCTCATTCTAGATGAATTTCTAGCCTGGAATTTTCACTTTGATCATTTATCCACAAAGCTTAGAAGATCTAATGGTATTTTGTCCAAACTACGCCACTTTGTTCCACAACTAGTCCTCAAAACTTTATACTATGCTATGTTCCACTCTCATATGTCTTACGCAACAATTATCTGGGGACAAGGCCTTACTCAAAACTCTCGAATAGGAAAATTACAAAAAAGATGTTTGCGTATTCTAACTTTTTCAGATTTTAATGCTGAGACTTCCCCTCTTTTTCAAAACCTTAAAATTCCAACTTTACCAAATACTGTTATCAAATTTAATATTCAACTTGTACATCAAACTCTATCTAATCTTTCTCCTGAAGCCGTTACAAACGTGTTAAACTACAAAACCCTGACACACATTTATCACACAAGAAATAGTTACCTGAAACTTTTAGAGCGCCCCAAGGCAAAAACACTCAACTTTGGATTGAGATCCATAAAATATCAATCACTTTTAATTTGGAACCAACTATTATTACATACAAAGACTGATCTTAGACCATTATCTGAATATACGATCAAAAAGAAGGTTAGAGACTTCCTTCACATCTAATCCTCTCGCATACCTTGAAAATGAAAGTTCATCTCTTTAAAACCTTGAGATTCACATACAATGACAATTAATATTTTTCAGGTTTTTCAATAGTTGATGTCATATTTTTTTGTATGCATTGTTATTATTTTTTCCTTTTTTTATTGTTTATTTATGGTTAGGTATGTAAACATTGTTTTTATTCTGATTGTTAAAGTTTAAATAGTTTTAATAACCCTTAAGATACCTCCCATAATGATATTCGACATGACCAGCTCACGCGACCAGGTGTTCATTCCATTTGATTAGACGGTACGTCTATTGGATGGACTCCTGGCCTGCATTCCTCCCCTAATTTATACAAACTTAAAATATGTAAATTTTTAATGATATGCAGGCGAATAAATTACTTTGAATTGAATTGAATTGAAGAAACTCAGAGTGATGAACTTTATAGTTTTTTAATGGAAGATAACTTTCTAAATATTGACATATGGCTCAATCAACCAGATGGTACTAATCGATAAATTCGATTATCGAAGTAATCGATAGTGATGGAAGTAATCGAACAACCACTTACCGTGAAGTTGGGTAACTTGCATCAGTGGAGGCTAACATGCATAGCCCTCAAATGAATGACCAATCAAAGCAGCAAAATTTCAAAACAAATGAACTACGCAGCTCCGCTCGCAACTCTACTCTACCATTTTTGTTTTGATTTAAGTTTGTATTTTAATGACCAGACAGGTCATTCATTTGAGGGCTATGCATGTTAGCCTCCACTGATGCAAGTTACCCGACTTCACGGTATCGGTAAGGTGCTGTGGTATAGTGGTCATTGATCTTGGTTGCTGTACAGAGGCGACTGAGGTTCGACTTCACATGCAGCGGTTCACTTGGCAAGTGAATTAACCTTCGCCCGGGTCAACCCATGCCATGTGAGGGGAATTGGGTAGTCAGTTCAAGGTGCTGACGGGGTGCTAATTGAAAGCGTCTATAGTTGCGAAAATGGGCCTCAAATCCTCCTGCTACTCAACCAAATAGAAATAGAAATAGATTAACAATCGAATGTCAAGTACCAAAATTTCAAAAAAAAGTATTCGATCACTTTCTTAACAACCCTTCGAAGACTCGATAACCGTTCGATTACTTTGATTGTTATTGATTACTTTTGATAACTTTGACAACTTCAAAAACCAATTGATTACTTTGATAACCAATTACTATGATATATCTTTAAGAAATTGACTCCCTTATTTCCCAGCCATTTTCCATTTTGTGTGCTTTCGCCCTGGGTTTCCTCCAGTAACTATATTGCACATTTTGATTGACAAAAGTGGTGTTCACGCGTGAATTGCTAGCCTGGGAATCCAAGCTCATAATCTTATAAAAAACAAGAAATACCTCACCTCACAAAGTTCTAAGATTATAGAGGTGCAGGTAGATTAGTCTGACACAGAATGCTTTAAACAGTCTGTGTGTGAACCCTTGTTGACAGACTTTCTGAACTTTGGAAACCCAGGCAAACACACATAATCAACTTACCATAAAAACTCTTTCAAAAGCTCTAAAGACTTTCAGAACTACTAAAAACCAAATCAAAACATCAGCCACATATTTAGACTTCCACTTCCAGCCAACAGCGATTTTGTTTCGAAATGAATTCATGTTTTCATTTTCATTTGTTTTCCTTTGTTCTGCAGAGTCTGCTTTTGAACTGACTACCGTCAACTGCTCCAACTTGGGACTATCTGACGCAACATAGGACGGCCATTCCACCACAATTTCACCGAACCTCCAAAGCAAAGTCATTTGATTTGAGTTCAATGAACAGTGTAGCTGGAACCTCAATATTCCAGGATTAGAAAAAGCTATACCTGTTATCGTTTTTCTTTAAAGAATCAACAAGCCATCAACATCGATAAATTACACACATTTCCTCAGAAACTTTTAAAATTATCTGCCATTATGACTTTCTTGAAAGCCGTTCCGAAATTAACCAATCGGGTTATGTATCGGAATTCCTATGGGAATTCTTTTCCGATATTTGTAAAATAGCTAAGTCGGCAAAAAAACTTTTCCTGGGGGTTTGAGGAAAAAACAGAACTGCTATCATTTGTTTTTTATTTAACCATATATTTAAATTTGCGCTCAAAAATACTTAAAGAAATAAGTTAACAATATTCAATACACTATTTGTATCTCTCAGAAAATAAACACTTACAGAACGACATAGTTTATCATTTGGAATACCCCCGTATTTGGACCATTCTATCGTGGGTGCAAAAATAGGGCGGAAACTAAGTAGCACCCTCAGTGCAAAATTACCGCCTCGTCTTTATTCGCCCGCGCGAGAATAAGAGCTAATCATTTTTTTCTCGAGCGCTCAAGGGGAAAAGGAAAGTGATCAATATTCTTTGAAGAAAAAACGTCAGAAACAAACCCAATGACCAAAAGATGTATTTTGTTGTTGACAATCGATCCTGTGGAAGATGAAAAAATTTCTGCTATGCGTTTTTTTCGGAATGTTAAAAAACTCTAATTTCAATCTTTTCTTAAGGTAAAGAGGTTGCAACATTTGGGTTAGCGAGGCAAAAATCGCTAAAAAGCTGGTAAAATCATAATCCTCAAAAATCGAAGTTCCAGCCTCACTGATAAACCCCGTATTAAAAAATACACGATTTCTCTTTCGCACCGAGTAGGCTTTTAAATCAAAATATGAAAAAAATCCGTAGTGGAACAAGCGCGAGTGACTGGAACTAAGAAGACCAAATTAGTGCCAAAACGATGGAGAGTTTGACGTCACTCGCGCGGCAAGTTACACACTCGCTATTTGTTAATCCCATTGGGCGGTAGGCGGTTAGGCGACGGGCGGGCGTTCTCTAATTCTCCATTCAGCGTCCGATCATTTTGAATGAAAACAAAAGTTAAAAAGGACGCGCTATCAGTGAAAGTTATCGTGACATATTATGACAGAAAGTATGATTGATAAACTTGGTGGAGTTATCAAAACAAATTTGTTGTCAAAGAGATTTAACAGTAAGTGAAAAAACAGGCCAGATATCAATAAGTCCCATGTTGCGACCACTTGTTCCAAGTTGGAACAGTTGACGGTACCCAATTCCCCTCACATGGCATGGGTTGACCCGGGCAAAGGAACGTTCACTTGCCAAGTGAACTGCCGTGAGTGGGAATCGAACCCTGGCCTCCTGCACAGAAGCCAAGGTCGACTACCACTATACCACGGCACCTGGAAACTGGAAACATATTTGATAAAATGGAAGGCTGGAAAATACTCAATACAATCGAAGGTATTCAATATGATCGAAGGTAATCAAAAAGTAATCGAAATGATTGAACAAATTGAAAATGGTTGAAGAAAATGCCATAATCTGGAGTCGAGTGAGTATTCAATCACTGATAAAATCGATAGGTGGTCACTGACGTGACCTTTGATATTATTATCAATCATTATTGATTACTTTGATCACAATGGAACGTTCGATTCTAGTACCGTCTAGATGGCATCAAGCACTCTCTTATGGCATATGATTTACCACACTTTGACTTGTTTTTCAATAGACCTTTTCGCCTTTCCATCCGCCATCTTGAATTGTATGTAAAAATATAGGAACGAAAAAGCCGTGGTTAGATTTAGTTGGAAAATATGCAAAACATATGCAAGTTTACACAAAGATTAAAAAGACAACAAAGCATCTTATAAATAAATTTTATAATCATAAGAACAATAAAAGATGGAATTTCTTAATCCAAAAAGAAATATTTACCGAACAACAAAAGCCTTTTAGGAATTTGTTCTTAAAGACATTACATATTCTGTTTTCATGCCATTAAAAAATTCCACGAAGACGGAGTACACACACCAACTTTCAAAACACGCAAACTGAAAGCAGTAATTATGACGTCACACATTCAGCGGGTTCAGATCGATGTTTTGATTTGATCGTTCGGTGGTTCTATTCCCAGGAGAATAATTTACCGTCAGCCGAATAAGGATTATTTTTTACCTTCGCGGGTGATTTTTCAGTTTGAGTTTATGTCTAATGTTATGGTTTTTTGAAGTGCTTGTTCTAAGAGATGGGCGAATTTGATTATTTCTAGTTTTCAAAAGAAGCAAATTTAATCTTTCTTCTACAAGATTACACTTTAATATAATGTCAATTATGCATGTAAGTTTTAATTATATTAATACTTTCTTTTTGCATATGTTTTGCATACTTTCTAAGGAAATTTCACCACGGCAATTCGGCCACCATAATTTTTGCATACAATTCAATATGGCGGATGGAAAGGCGAAAAGGTCTATTAAAGCCATTTATAGCTCCGTCTGATATATCTATTATGGTTGAGTTACAGGAGGCTCTGGGAGCCCATTCTCGCAACTATAGATGCTTTGAGTAAGCATCCTGTCAGCACCTTGAACTGACTACCCAATTCCCCTCACATGGCATGGGTTGACCGTTGTGAGTGGGAATCAAACCTTGCTTGGTCGGCTGTGCCCTGTAGTACAGGAATCAAGGTTGATGTCCACTATACCACAACGTCAGCTAGCTATAAAAATTACACTTACCATTTTCGAAGTCTTTTTAGATGCTTTAAATGTATCGCAATATCTCCAATAAAATACAACAGCCCTCTAGCTCTATAAATACAAGGAGTAAAAGCTGGAGTAAAGCCAGTAAGACGGAGTAAGCAAATACTAAAGTGTCTTTGAAGTACGAAAACAGTCGGCTTCTGCCTGAGTGGATAAAGAGTACTATCTTGTAAAATACAAAAATTAAGATTGAGCCCGACTGTATTATAATTTTCTGCCTTGTGTACCGACGCTGTACCTTGTACCCGACTAAAAGCCCCCAGGGACCCAAGACCCCAAAAATAAAGCTCGGCTATTTCGGGGTACCCTAGGCTCCGCTTAGGTTGCTGGCATCCACTAACGGATTCGTGCTCCTTATAGAGGATGCTTAATAAGCGATATTTCCTTTGTCCAGAGATTTGCCGCCTTTAGCCGATATACGGCTAAAGACATTTTTAGCTGGCGAGTGTCTACAAATATAACATTACGTAATGTTTAAATTTTCTGTGAGGCACCAAATCATAGATTGGAAAATATATTTGGATTTCGAAAAGAAAGTAGGCGGAAGGAAGTTTTTTTTTTTTCTTTTTTTTTTTTTCTATTTGGTTGAGTTGCAGGAGGCTTTGAGGCCTATTTTCGCAACTATAGACGCTTTCAATGAGCGCCCCGTCAGCACCTTGGACTGACTACCCAATTCCCCTCACATGGCATGGGTTGACCCGGGCGAAGGTTCATTCACTTGCCAAGTGAACCGCTGCGAGTGGGAATCGAACGTCAGTCGCCTGTGCAGTAACCAAGGTCAATGACCACTATACCACAACGCTTTTTTTTCTTCCTCCTTTCTTGTTTAATGTGGAGATTTTGTGGATCAGGTGCAGTTATCAGTACCCAAGGTAGCATTCTTTACCAGTAAAAAAGCTGGTAAAGAATGCTACCTAAGAGTGTTTTTTTTTCAATTTACTGACCAGATTTCACTAGTAAAGAATGTTACCTAAGAGCCATCTCCTTTCACTGGTAAAGAGTCTTACCTAGGCGATTCCCTGCACTGGTAAAGAATCTTACCTAAGTGTCTTGACGATCACTGGTAAAGAATCTTACCTAGGTGTCTTGACGATCACTGGTAAAGAATCTTACCTAAGTATTTTGACTGTCACTGGTAAAGAATCTTACCTAAGTATTTTTTATGGTCACTGGTAAAGAATCTTACCTAAGTATTTTGACTGTCACTGGTAAAGAATCTTACCTAAGTATTTCGACGATCACTGGTAAAGAATCTTACCTAAGTATCTTAACGATCACTGGTAAAGAATCGTACCTAAGTGTCTTGACGATCACTGGTAAAGAATGTTACCTAAGTATTTTTATGGTCACTGGTAAAGAATCTTACCTAAGTATTTTTTATGGTCACTGGTAAAGAATGTTACCTAAGTATTTTGACGATCACTGGTAAAGAATCTTACCTAAGTGTCTTGACGATCACTGGTAAAGAATCTTACCTAAGTATTTTTTATGGTCACTGGTAAAGAATGTTACCTAAGTATTTTTAGGATCACTGGTAAAGAATGTTACCTAAGTATTTTTTATGGTCACTGGTAAAGAATGTTACCTAAGTATTTTTATGGTCACTGGTAAAGAATGTTACCTAAGTATCTTGACGATCACTGGTAAAGAATCGTACCTAAGTGTCTTGACGATCACTGGTAAAGAATGTTACCTAAGTATTTTTAGGATCACTGGTAAAGAATCGTACCTAAGTGTCTTGACGATCACTGGTAAAGAATGTTACCTTGGGTACCGATAACTGCACCTGATCCGATTTTGTAAAAGATTAGAAAATAGATTTATTGAGTTTAAGTGGGGTTCCCCACTGGAAATGCTAAAATGCTCAATATTGGTCCAATAAACTTGATATTTGGTCACATGAAAGTATTTGAGGTAAAAATAAATTTTTTTTAAAAAAATTTTCAATTTCCCTAATTTTCCTCATTTTGAGCATGATTTATTAGCCATTTAGAGGGCTCCATTCTGCAGTAAATGGAGGACGCAATTTTGATCAGAATGTTTTCAAATTTTGCAGGTGAATTTTATATAGAATTTTCCATGTTCCCTATAAATTTTTAAGAGTTTGGACTATTTTTTGTTGAGCTATGCTATTTTAAGTACGCAGTTATTAATTTGGCAAAACTTGGAGAAACTTCAAATCGTCACATTGAGCTCAATTTTTTTGCTGTCTTAAAGAGATTTATAGGGAACATGCATAATTCTAATATAAACATTCCCTGAAAATTTCAAGTGAAAAACTCAAACCGTTCTTGGGTTATTTTCTGCAGACTTTCTAAAAATTAAATGGAGAAAATCACGTTTAAAGTTTTTTCTTTACATTTTAGCCAAGAAAAGGACAAAGAAGGTCTAATTGACCAATCTTTTTGCTTTTTTCTAAAAGTTGGACATATCAGCAGTCATTTAAAGTCTTCAAAGTCACTTTGATCACAAATGGCGAGCACTAACGGCGAGCCTTGTCAAATTTCCTTTAAATCTTAGGCGCAAAATAACTCCTTGTTTTCCCAGAAGTGAAGTTCAACCAACAGGAAGTCTTTCTAGGTCAACTTTGAAAATGGTATTTTCCGGTGGGGAACCACCTTAAGTGCCCTAATGTATCTTCTGATGTGTGCACCAACAAAATTTTGCTTCATAAAACTACATTTTGATGCTTGAATTTGGACTTGTATGAGTGTATAATTTTTTACCACACTGAATTCGTTGATCACTTTGGCTCCAGATAATTGTTTCGTCAGTTCTACAGATATGTTGCAGATTATTTCAAGGTATTTCAGTTATGTATTATACAGTACATTTTGGGGGTTATATTGAATATTTCTGACATTATGCCGACAACCTCGCGAGCCAGGGCGAATGGTTGGCGGTCAGGCGGCAAAAGTGAGGGCGGGGATGGCCAGACGATTACGCCCATATAACGTCAAAAAGCTTATCGCCCTGGGTACGAGGTTGATTATGCCGAGTGTCCGGTATTTACCTAGTCTGAATATAAGGAGCACGAATCCGTTAGTGGATGCCAGCAGCCTAGTATTTACCGGTATTCCGTTATTGGACCTTTTCCCTCCCGGTTTTTAATGCCTGTCGGTACTGGTATTTACAGAAAAATTTACTGGTATTCTGGTATTTAAACCACCTGCCGGTACCGGTATTTTAACAAAAACAACCCGGTATATCGTCATTCTAAAAAAGGTGTAGTGAAGAGATTTAAATGTTTGAGAAAACGGAGAGAGAGAGAGGTAGCTTGATTAAAAAAAAAAACTGCCACTCAAAAAAGGATAATTGCTAATTTTTATTGACACTTTTCACAGTTTTTAAGCAACGAGTGCAAAACATTCGTTGTTTATTCTAACTTTTGTCAGTCGATTAATTTCGACAAAGTTCGATTAGCTCGGCAATCGAACTGTTTGATTAAGGGCTCTGACCATAGTGAATCTTTAATATTTGCCACGTGCAAAATATAATTTTCTACTTGATGTAGCATAAAAAAACTGTGGCATGTTATACATTTTTTGTTAGGCCAATCATCCTTGAGTCTGAAAATTTAAGAATCGCAATGAAAAGATTTGATGAAGAAGAAAATGAAGACTTTTGCGAAGAAGAGTATTTCAACTTTGAAGAGCTTATGTTCTACCCTGAGTATCAGAGGTTAAGTTTTCAAAGAATATATTAACCTCTGAAGACCAATAATAGAAATTTTATCGGGCATGTGTCAATCTAATCACTGTAGAAAGAATCAAAGATGAAGAGCAAATACTACCTTATTAATGTCTAGCAGACTGTGTAGCAGTATGCAGTTTACTATTTACGAATTCCCCAGAAACCTCCAAGTGTAATCGAAGTAAGTTTCTTTCGAAATAAATCTTTTACATGATCCCCAAATGTATAACAGTAATTACTAATCTTTTGATTATGGAAATGTCACTTTAATTGATTCGAAATAATAGACAAACTTTATGTTATGATTCTCTATCACTGACTCTTTTTAAAAAGCATTGATGATATTTTTGAGTTGTGTTTTAAGCGACGGGAATAAAAATATCAACTTTGAACCTCATCCAAGATCTTGGATGGTCGTCATGGTTACTTTTCTCTGCGTTGATTGCGCGCTGAATAGAATTTCGATTGGTCGGCGCACAGGTCAATATATGATATCGACCTGTGCCTTTCACGGTACTTATGTTCAGCGAAGAAAAAACATTTTGAAAATTTTTTTGCGGTAGATGGTGTATCTTTGACCGAACTAAAAAGATTTTTTCGGAAAATTTTTCTAAAAGCTTATTTGTCTCAAAATCTTGAAAATTTTTCCGAAAAATTTAAAACAGTTCCAGTTCTTTGCGCATAGTTTGAAAAAACGCACGAAGGAAAAGTGTCGGTTTCTTATGGATCTTATGTTTCAGGTCTTTGAGCTTTGAGCTCTTAGATATTCCTATAGCAAAAGACAACTTGGAGGGCTAATCCCAGAGGATCGTGTTCTTGGGCATTGAGATCGATTCAGTTGACATCGCCATCTGACTACCTAGCTGCAGACAAGAAACTTAGTATTTCCAATACTGTTAAATCTTGGCTAGTTCGGAAGAAATGTACCAAGCGTGAGCTCCTTCTCTCAGATGTTACCTTTCCTTTGCATGCAAGGTTATCAAACCCGGTAGGGCTATCCTTCCTCGTCATATTGACCTTTCTACCTCTCTAAGCTCCATCATCATATCTCTCTTAATAAATCAGTTCGAGAAGATCATAATATGTGGTCTACTTTCCTCCACTCTTAGATAGAAAATCCATTATGCTGAGCCCTGTTGTGTCTTCCCAATCCATAGCTTTGTCTACTGATGCGTCCTTCTTGGGTTTTGGTTCCTTTTATCAGGGATATATTGGTTCCTTGCTCCCTGGTCTTCGCACCTGCAAACTGTCTACTTGAGACAGTTTACCGCACTTTCAACGCCAAGCACCTACAGATATGGCATTTTTTTACAAAACATTCCTTCTTTTGAATCAAGTTACTCACTTTCCAGTCACTGTAGCTTCTTTGTGTTTTTTTATGCTGTTTCCTTAGCTAATGGCAAGCTATCGTTCAAGAATGTCAAAGTGTATATATTCGAAGTCCTTTGTCAAAATAATATACTCGGTCAATTTTCTTTCTTATCAGACTTCGATATCTTACTTTATACTCTTCTTGGAATCCGGCGATCTCAAGGTAAGTCAGGTCGCCTATCACAATTCAACACCTTCATATTATCCTGGATGACTATCTCAACCACTCGGGATTTTCACCTTAGATACAGTATTTAATCCCGGGGGGGGCACTCGATCTGAAAACGACCATACGTTCGGCCCAAAATTTGGCTTCTAAAATCGGACCCTTACAGTGCTTTGAATTTCCATAAAAAATCATACCCTTACAGTGCACTTTTTCAAAATTTCTCGCCCGTAAGGGCGAAAATTTTTGCAATTTTCCAAGAAAATGTGGAATTTTTCCTCCAAAATTGGACAATTTTGTACCAATTTTACCAAAAAATTGGTCCTTTATCACAATTTCCTACCCTTACAGTGCAGTTCAGTGCAGTTCAGAGTGCAGTTTTGTAATTTCCTACCCTTACAGTGCACTAGCTGAACTATGAAAAACCTACCCTTAAGGGCCGAACGTCTGGTAGGTCATTTACCTTGAGTGCCCCCCCCCCGGGTATTTAATAAACTTACCATACCAGTTAGAGGTAGGAGGTAGAAGGCTACCTCTGTTGGCTCTTACCTCGGTTGAAGTCTCTAACGGTGGTGACAAATAGCCTTATCTTTAGGTTTCTGGAGAGATTTGATTTCCAGATTTTCTTAAGTTTATTGCATGCAACCTACCCTTGTGCTTTTCTGACATTGGTATCCTTTGTAGTTGAATCAATCCAAAAGACGAGGTACTTGAAGTCATTTAGATTCTTTATCAGTTCACAATTTATTGACCCAACATCCACTTTACCTTACTGATTGTGAGTGATCATTTCAGCTTTGGCGGCGTTCAAGTGTAAACCAACATTTGCAGCTTCAACATCCACTCCAGAGAGAAGGTTTTGTGCTTCTTGCAGAGTATTGAGTGTGAGTACTATGTCGTCCGCAAAATCCAGGTTACTCAACTTGATTGTAGGGTCTCTTCCTTCTGCGACCGGTTAAGGTGAACTCCAGATGCCCTGTTTTGGATGTAACTTTTATCGTGACGTAGTCAAGCACGATAGTAAAAAGGTGAGGTGCAAGTGTGAAGTACTCCAGCCAAGATGGAAAACTCTTCTGTTTCTCAACCAGGAGATTGAACTTTGAGGTCTGCGAATTTGATGTTTGGAAACGAATCCAGTTCAGTCCAGTTCTCACCAACGTTATACTTCCGATTTGGCAAACTGAAAACATACCAACTGGAAGAAAGAATTATCGTGGGATCATGTTACTTGTTATTTTTACAGTTAAAAAGGCCTTTCGAAAACACGTACCAGGCAATTACTGTGGCTTATCTTACAGGCCTATGCTCCTTTTTTGGGTAGATTTGATCTCTCCTCTTCATTTTGTATTCCTGGGAAAGATTGAGTAGCAGTTGACCGCTATTGTTTGTTTTTCATGGTAAGTACGATTCTTTACCGTTAAAGTCACAAAGCACCAGTAAAATGTTTATTATGCTTTGGCACACTATTGATAGTGTCTGTCTAACTCGTCCAAGTGGTCAATGACATCGTGGGTACTCTCTTGTGGTGCATAGTTAACGATGACAATGGGGTTACCGTTGAGCGTTGCTATGAGTATTCATTTGTTTACATGCTTTACGCTGGAACGGACACTCTCGGCAGCTTTGTTTACGAGTAGACCTACTACACCATTAGCAGCAATTTGGGAATTCCTCCAGGCCGATTCGGTGATCAGTTCATATCCAGGTAGCTTGGTGTAGTTTATCGTCGCTTTCAATGTATGAATTGGGGTGAATTGATGATTTCGTGAATCACGATTCCAAGGATCGAGGTGCTATATAGAGAGTCGCAACTTAATTAGAGCTATATTGGCTAAAAAGAGGTTTTAGTTTTAATGACCCGATATAATATGCAGCTCGTCCGTCAGGATTTCGATGAACATCATCATCGTTCCCATTCCTGGTACTGTCATCAATCACAATGCTCGGATGAAAAAAGCCTAATGACCCAGGAAAATAGCACAAACCCATAAAATTAGCCATAAGGAGCCACAATGACCCAGAATGACCAAGAAAATAGCACAAAGAGCCATAATGAGCACAAAATTCTCGAAAATTGCAAAAATAATTATAACTTTTAAAATTACAAAAATTTTGTGTCATATTACGATACGCAGAGTATTATCAAGTTCTCAAACACTTACTTCACTGGGCTCAGTGGCATCAAAAATTATCAGAAAGCAAAGTCTAGAAAGTTAACAGTAGACTATCTTAGTTTAGACTTAGCTTCAGGAAACCTTTTGGCTAAAGAAACTCATTACAAAGGTTTTCCAGTGCATGAAGTTTATCTAGAATCATACAAAAGTGGAATTGAAGATGAGCAAAATATTGTTAGAAAAAATGTTTGTCTTTTAGTTACAACACATAAAAATTTGAAGCGATGATTATAGAGTGATTTTTACAAAATGTACAACAATAATTACAATCAGATGATATCACAAAATTAATACACGGTTTTATCCGGGAGGGGAGGTACTTAGGCAAAATGGGTGCCGGGTATGTGCGAGCCGTAAGAATCCCCTTTTCACACACTCGAAAGTCTCTCAAAGGGGTATAAAAACCATTAAAAAGAAAATCGAGAGTCTGAAAGGGTCCAAAAATCACGAAGTTTTAAAAAATTTCCTCTCTCAAAGGGTCCTGATTTTCCATAATTTGGACAAAAATTGAGTGTGAATCGACAAATATTTTGAGAAAAAATTTATTATTCCCCGCTCTAAGGTTCCTAAAAACGTCAAATTTCCTCTCTCTATGGGTCGATTTTCTATTTTTAGCTCGAACATACCCGTCACCTCGCAAACCTAGTACCCCCCGGTTTTATCTTCTCTGCTAACTACTCAAGGAGCGGAGAACAGAAAACTACAGCTTTTCTCATATCGCATCATTTAATCTTAATAATATTCCTTTTTGGAATGCGCACTGTAAATTGACCATGCGTTCGTCAATCAGCGAAAATTCAAGAAAGGTAAAACACACAAAAATACTTTTGGCCGCCAGAAATACATTTTGCTTAAAAACGTGCAGTATGAAATTCTCCAGTAGCTATACGGACGATGAAACCGCCTGTCAAGAATGAATTTGCGTTGCATGATAAATCGTTTGAACCTTTCTACCTCCTGAACTAGATTCAGAAGCTCTTATATGTAGTAAATGTTGATTTTGCACCTGGCATAAACCGGAGCCAATAGCACAATTCCACTCAGAGATTTCGTTTTTGGGAAACTGTACAACAACTGAAACTATTGCTGCTTGACCGTCCTCTGTCTCTTGTTCTGCTAACGGTAAAACTAATCGTGCTTCCTTAGTTCTCAATTTTTCATTTTTCTTTTTATTAATGCGATTTTCATTTTTGAAAGAAGATTGTGCATGATGAGGTTTTTGGTCGTCCTTGGTGAAGAGAAGAGGATAAGATGCTAAAGGACGACTTTGCATTGCATTCATCTCAAGTTGTTGGATTTGGTTCTGCGTGTTGCGAATGAAGTCAATGCGAACCTTCATGCCGATGATGAAACCAGACAGAATGAAGAGCAGGATGACGGAAAGCACCAGAAAGAACAACAACAAATCGATGCGCGGTAAATCTTGACGAAAGTAGACGTGAAACTTGGTGGTATCACTACCAGTCTTGTTCGTTGGCAGAAGTACAAAATAGAACTTCTTCGTTCGCAAGTTGTGTTGAGTGTGATCAATTTTGATAACGACTCGCTTTTCAATATTGTAAATCCACAAAATATCTGTCTCGAAGTTTTCGAACGTAGTGATGCGATCTTTGAAAGCTGAACGCGATGGTAGAAAGTTAGTGGAAGCTTCCATACTCCTTCTTGCGCGATTTGTATCCCTCGTAATGGTCAGTCGTGGTTGCGTACCATTCATTTCTAACTTGAAGATTTGGTTTTCATCCGCAATGAAGAGTTCCAGGCTTCCCTGTAGCACATCGATGTTGATTCGAATATTGACGTTGGTAAAGGAGGGAGCGACGGCAAAGAAAGCAAGTTTGTTGGATCCCGATAAAGTGAGCGTTTCAGAAGACTTGGCGTTGATTCGTTTGTAACATTGATTTCCGCTGACCGGGTTCCCGATGTAATCATCTTTTTCTATACATTTAGAGCACTGAAACAAGGAAAAGTTCATCATATAAGATAAAGTAAAATCTGTAGCAGTCCGAGATTAATCAGAAAAAAAACAGGTCTCTGTTGTTGGACGGTATTTAACCAAAACTTAAGGATAAAATTGCTCTGAAATTCAACTAAAACGTTAGGAACGTTAAAAAATGTTTGATACAGCAAAAGTTTAGAGGACATTCCCAAGCAAATGGAATTAAAAAACAGTTTGGCCAATTTTGAGTATTTTCAGAACCTCATACTTTTTCGAGTGAATTAAAAGATGATTATCATAGCATGTCCATTTTTGTAGTTTAATACCTGATCATTTTGGCAATCAACTTCGCATGCTGTATTTGATCGAGTGTTGTGTAAGCATTGACAGTCCAAACCATCCTTATTGCAAACATTTCCATGTCCGTTGCAATTACATCTAAAGAATGAAAAGATAAATTTCACACGCAGGCCTAAATCGAAAGAGCATCTGCTAGAAATCATATTTTTATCATATATCATATATTGTCAACGATGTAGACCAAAACTACTTTAACTCTTGTAAAACGTTTAGACGATTGACGTACATGGGATAAGTTAAGATTGGCTTGGGACTTACTTGACACAAACGTTGCTCTTTTTATCCTTGTAATAACCTTCAACACATTCATCGCAAGTTTCACCAGAACTTAACTTTCCACACATCAAGCAAACTGCTTCCGATGGGAACTTTGGTCCGTCCCCCACATTCTCAGTAATCTGAAAGAGAAAAGCAGCATGGATCAAAACTACGGCACGCAACAAGCGAAGAAAAATTGCTCAAAAATGTCTCTCAAATCTAGAGGAAAAGAGATTTTACAAAAATTTTTGCTGCACTGAAAACTTTAATTTTATTTCCTGAAAGTTCTTTTTCAAAATTTTCAATTTCAATAATTTATTTTTCAATCGCTTTAAGGTAGTTTTAGTTATTTTCTAGTGGCCCCCATAACGTAAGTTTGCAATTTTAGCGATTTCTCGATATCTATTTAAGGTATGGAACACAAAATTTTGACCAGTGATTAAGAGGGTTTTGGGCATAAATTTGTTTGATAGAATTCCCCAAACGTAGGTGTAGTTAAAATCAAATCATTTAAAATGGTTCCATTCATGTATAACTGGAACTGAAAATATAGAGCTTTAAAGCTTTAAAGTTATTTTTCTCCTATATTTTGCAAAAAAATGACAGAATTTGCAGTTTTTGCCGATTCAGCGAAAATTATAAATATAATTTTTTGTTATAAACTATTAGGTCTTCAAACTGGTAGGAACGGAGTTCATAGATTTTTTGCTGTTACTCATATTTAGAATTTTCGGTTTTATCAATGCTAATTTTAGGGCCCCCAAAATACTGGCTGACCTTTAAAGATGCTATATCTTCTAAATATATCTTCTAAAGTCACAGATGTATCTACATTTTCTGATATTAGGTGTAGAAAGTTTCCTATTTCATGACTTATTTTCAATATCCAAGGAGCTAGAGTGAGTTATATGCAATTTTTATCTAATTTTTGTGTTGTAATATTTCTTTTAGACGCAAATATGTCATTTTGAATCTGTCTGAAACCATACTCATTTGTAAGTATAACCCAACCTCGTCCCCGTGTATCCCAGGCTTTATTTACGTTACTGATTGACGCCAGAGAATAGAATCTAGCGCTATCAGTAAGCATCAAAAAGCTGATAATGCGCAGGGAACGAGGTTGAGTATAACCATCATTCTTTCAAAATAAACAAAAATCATCTAATTCTGATAAATCTAAAAGTCAGAATTTAATAACGACCTACGTTTTGGGGGACGTCTCCGTTTTGGGGCCCATATGCTGCAATGAAATTTCTTACCGACGCGCAACGAATTTTCATAACCAGCGAAGTTTTTTGCAGACTGTTATCTCTGGCCGAGAATTAAGTTTTATACCAACGAATACTTTCTCGGTTACTTTAAAATTGAATATTTTAGGAAATGCAATAATTGTTCAGATTATTGGTGTTTTCTAGCCTTTTTTCCTTATAAAAGCCGACGCTACTCTGGTAAAAAATTAGTCGGCAAAAACTATTCGTTGGTAATAAGTGACGAAATTATTGGCAAGTGACGAAATCTTTTACCGACGAATTTTTTGTTGGTCGACGAATTTTTCAGAAGCGAATTTATCACCGATTAGGTGTCTAAAGGATTGTGAACTGACAAAAAATGTCGATTAATACCGGCTTGTCAAAACTGGCTTGTGAAAGAACTTACCCATTCTAAAAGTGCGGAACGGTTATTGGAGATTCCGAGCCTTTCAACTTCTTGTTGCTGTGTTTGATAAAGACAGATATCCGAATTTCCGTTGCAGAAATGTTGACAAGTTTGACAGCTACCGCCGTCTCGAGGGCTGCCCACAAAAAGTGGTTTGCATCGAGTACACTGTGCTCCCTGTTACGTGAAAAAAAAATAAAAAGATCGATTTAATATGATGCTGATGCCTTGTAACTTTCTTTTCGAAAATAATTCAACGCTCATGAAAGTAAAAATTGGCATGGAACGTTTTACTTTACTGTAACCACATATGTTTTGGGTGAGACAAAATGATGAAGTTTAAGATTCGACCTATGTGACAACACGTGAAGACAGTGGTTTGCAACCGAAAAATTAAACCCATTTCACCTGTGTATCATTTTGACAAGCCAGACAGACATCAGGAAATGTTTCGTTCAGGCAATTGGAATGCCCATTACACATACAAGACACGTTACATTGTTGACCTGTCCAGCCGAACGAGCAATGACATTGGTTGGGTGTCACACATTCTCCATTCTCGCATTCAGGGTCACATACTGGTTCACATAATCTGCGTGTTGTAAGAAAGATTGATTGCTTTTGTTGCAATTGTTTTTCATGGATCAAAAAAAATGCCAATAGCCTTTTTGAGTCTAGGAGACTATGTTGAAATTTCACTGAAACTGGGAGACATACCCAATAATTGAGTTGAATTGGACATAGCTGAGGTACTATATAGGGCTATATATCCCCTATATATGTGGTTTCGTATCTTAACAGCAACGATATGTCAGCTTATCCTACTAGACTGGACCGTGTATTGCTGTATAAAATAAAGTCAATGTTCACCAAGCTATTTAATACCTACCCTTTTACACGTTTGTAACCAACTTTGCATGTGCATTGATAACCTTCAATTAAATCACGACAAACTTCACTTTTGGTACAATTACTATGTCCATTAGTACATTCATTTTCGAGTGGACACTGCATATACGCCCAAGTGTAGTTGGCAGAGTTACCGGAATCGACAACACGTCCATTACTGGAAAGTCCAGAACCACAGATTTCATTAAACGGTTCTGAAAGAAGAAATTATAACCGATTAGAAACGAAATTCAAACATAACAAGCTACATACTGAATGGACCTACCTAAAGATTGATGTAATAAGACAATTGAAAAATGAGAACCATAGTATGAAAATGCAGAATAATACGAGAACAACTCGAGAAATTCATAGAATCCGGCCATTCTCGGCTGTTCTGGCGATTTTTAGAAAGTTCCTGTACCAAAATCAGTTTTATTGAAAATTCGTGGACATTCTTATAAATCATGTTTTGTTTGAAAAAAACAAAGACATGAAACGAAAAAATCCAATGAAAATCTGCAAAAACGGAAATTTCCGGCTTTTTTGGCCGGAAAGAACATTTTTTCAAAAATCGAACTCGGTCATGTTTTGAGCATTGCAAATACGCATCCTTCTGCAAAAAATCAGAGAAAAATAGGGATGAAATTTCGAGAAAATGTAACAAAAACCGTTTTCCGGCATATTTCCAGCATTTTCGGCCGGAAAAAAATGTTTTTCGGAAATCGGGCTCCGTCACATTTTAGGTTTTGTCATTTTTGCATCAGTGTGCAAAATTTCAAAAAAAAAATATAAAGTACAGCTCGAAAATTCAAGAAATACTGTCTTTCCGGCGAAAATAGGTTGTTCCGGCGATTTTTGAATAGTTCCGGCTTCAAAAATAAATTTTTTGGCCCAGCGCTAGCGATAGGGCCTTTCATTTGCAACTTTCCGTCCGTCCTTTCCGCTGTCTGTCCGTCCGTTTTGGTAGAAACGGCGCGTAAAACCAGTACCACACTTTTTAATTTTGCCGTTTGGAGAGGGAAAAAGTTGCTAAAGTCGGACACTGGCTACAAAAGATATATTTTTTGATTCCGCGCTCTTTCAAAAACAATTTTCAAAACAAAACAAGATGGCGGTCGAAGCGAGGAGGTTGATTCATACTTTCTTGAACATTTTCTTTGCTTTAGTGGTCAAGAGACTTTCAAACCAAAGATATTTTGTAATGGTTTTCTTTTATAAACCTTTTTCAACATTCTGCCATATCTTATAGTCTTTGCTCAAGTTTTCATAACGTTTTATGAGTGAAAATTCTACCTTAAATCACTTTTATTTTTAGTCTATTGTTTTCGAAAAGACTTTATTTTTAGGAAATAATGGCTTCTGATATAGAAATAAATAAACTGAAATGCAGCTCATGTGTAAATTTGAATAAGATTGGAACTTTTTCCTTGATGCTACACAAGAAAACAGTCACTTCTGGATCTGTCGCTAACAACGGTCAGTGGTGGGACGTGGTATGATTTTCAAACTCAACACATGATTATTAAAAGTAAACTGATTCTGGAATTTGGTAATGGACACTAAAATGGACCTCATGTGTAAATTGGAACAAGATTGGTACTTTTTCCACGAGGCTACGCGTGAAAATGGTTATTTCTGGATCTGTCTCGTTTGACGATTGGTGCAGTGGCTTGATTTTTCAAATTCGACACAGAATTATTCCAAGCTGATTATGGAATATGTTAGCGGAGACTAAAATGCAGCTCATGTGTAAATTTGAACAAGATTGGGACTTTTTTCATGATTCTACACATTAAATAAAACTAGCCGGTACCCGGCGTCGCACGCCGGTTTAGCTGTTGCTGAACGCATTTTAAAGTTCTTTGGATGTTGGGAAGCTGGCTTAAATACGATGAAGTCAAAATTAAAGGGAAAACTTCTCTTCAAAGTTTGACTCTGTCCCTCCCAGGACACGTATCTTTTAACCATATTTTGAAAAAGATTTTTAAATTGTTGCAAAATTGATCAGAAAGGGCGTTATTCAAACAATACCTTACCGGCGACATGCGACGTCCGAAACGACTTTGCAATTAGATTTTTTTCTCGCTTCGCTCGCTTTACATTTGCCGTAGTTGTTGAGGATTAGGAAAACTTTGATGTCAAGATAAGAGGAGTGAAATTATAGACATGACACGAGATTCGTCGAAAAAAGGCAGCCCGTGGGTACTTAGGCAAGAGAAGGATACGGGCACGAGCCGTTCTTAAGGATGCCTTTTTGAAATGGACAGTCCCTGTAAGGGTTAGAAAAATTAGGAAATCAAACTTCAGTCCCACTAAGAGTCGGTAAAAATAGGGAAAAAAATTCAACTTTTTACCCCCAGAAAGATAGAAATCTAATCAAATTAGTCCCAATAAGGGAAGCAAACTTCACAAAATTTCGCTTGTTTCTTCTTCTCTTTAGTCTCGCTAAGGGTCAGTCAGGCAGCTAGGACACACATCTAGAAAAGCGTGATAGCGAAATGTTATGTTGCTTTTTATAAACTTTTTGAATTCAACAATGAATGATTTAGATTTACAGCAATATAATTATCGACATAGATGTTTATAAGTCCCTTTTTACGAAGAAAGATCTCTTTTTTATACCGCCTTTCGAATGTATTGTTAATGTTGCTGTTTAGTTTTTCCAACAAACTTGTCTTGTGATTCTTATGTTTTAACAAGTGTTTTAAATTTGTTCTTTTCTATAACAGGTTTTGTTTGAAAGATTTTCTTTTGTTTTGTTTTGAAACGAATTCGAATGTCTCAAATCAAATAAGGTCGTTAATTACATTCGAAAACATAAAACAAAAGAATAGAGAGAAAAAAAGAAAAAAACATAAGAGGCGGCCTCGGGCACGTCTGGGCAGAAATTATAATCTATCAATCAAAACAAACCCTTATCGAACAACTCAAAGTCTTTATAAAACGGCGCGAATATTGTTTAACACATTTGTGGAGCAAGAACTGGAAGTCATCTTTTGGAAGAACAAAAACATTGCGTTAGAAAACGAAAGTAGAAAACACAGACAAACACACATACAGACTACCACTATTAATATATAGATGATCAATTCTGGATCTGTCGCATCAAACAGACGGTGGCTTGATTTTTCAAACTCGACTCACATACCGTCAACCGTCTCTAACTTGGAACGATTGGTCGAAACATGGGACTGTTGCATATCTGGTCTGTATTTTCACTTACTGTAAAATCGAAAGGGAAATCGTGTATTTTTAAATACGCCTTTCCTTAACTCAAATCAAATGACTTTGGAAGTTCGGTGAAATGGTGGCCGAATTGCCGTCCCATGTTTTTTCAGATAGTCCCAAGTTGGAGCAGTTGATGGTAATTATTTAAAGTATATAAACTGATTCTGGAATCTGTTAATGGACACTAAAATTCAGCTCATGGGTAAATTCAAACTAGATTGAACATTTCTCATGGTTGCAAGGCATGACAGTGAAAATGGTCATTTCTGGATCTTCGCATTAACTGTTAACTCACATTAACCACATGAATTTTATTAGCTTGGATATGCAGACCATAAAAACTATTTCACCATCTAGTTCTTTAAAGATCATTTTTCTGGTCTACGGTTCTGGTCCAACCACAGATATCTAAGCCCGAAGGGCTAGATTTGCAACTTTAAGCTTTCTCCAGCAAAAAAAAAGTGAAGCAAAAATTCGACTTTTTAAATTTCGTGCCGATGGATAAGATCTAGCATTTTAATTGTTTTCGGAGCGCGAGATAAAAAAAAGTAGGCGGCAAACGCTATTTCACATCTCTCAAACCGGTGAAATTGCATATTTTAGGCACGTGACTCTGGTAGGAAATCCTTCCAAAGATGAGCTTCACTTTTTGACAAAAGCCGCAAATCTAGCCCTTCGGGCTTTACAGATATCTGTGGGTCCAACTAACATGCCTGCAGGGATATTTCTCCCTGCATATGTGAGTGTACCTAATTCTTCAAAAAGTGCCCACTCACTAAGCAGAATATTCGGGGAATTTTTTTATATTTTTCTATGGCGCGCATAATTTATGGAAAAAGCTGACCTTGTGAAAAAAAGATGAACAAATGAAAATGAAAACACAGGCTCATTTCTAAACAAAATGGCCGCTGGAAAGGAGCCTTTTTAAAATGTAGCTGATGTTTTGATGTAGTTTAGAGTAGTTTTGAAAGTTTTTTGAGTTTGTAAAAGAGGTTATATGGTAAGTTAATTATGTGTGTCTGCCTGGGTTTTGATAGTCTGTTAACAAGGTTCACTCACAGGTAGTATCAAACAAACTGTACCCGACATTTTAGTTACACCAGGTAAGTTTTTTTTTTCTGAAATTTTGAGTCTGGATACACAGGCTAGAATTTTATTGGAAATTTGAACCTGCGCCTGTGTGGGCCCGGTTGGTAGGAGACCATTCAATAAAATTTCAAGCGTCCAACCAATGAGAAGTACCGCGGTGATTTTGAAAATTTTTTTCCTGTCTTCACTTTGATCCATGTCAACGGGGTCATACATTTGCGGTTTTGCACGCTTGTTTTCAACACGTTACTTTTCGCTGGGCCTTCACGCCCAACGGGCTTCTTGTTTGAAAATTGAAAAATGCTTGATGGTGGGCATTGCTATTAATAATGTTTTTGAATGAAAAAACAACCAATTGTAAGGAAAATGTTCAATGAGAATCCAGAAAAACGGCCATTTCCGGCATATTTCCGGCATTTTCGGCCGGAAAAAATTTTTTCTCAAAAATCGGACTCGGCCATGTTTTGGGCATTGTTAATACGCATCTTTGAGCAAAAAATCAGAAAAAATTAATGAGAAAATCTCGAGAGAGTGCCAAAAAAAACAGTTTTTGCGGGATATTTCCGGCATTTTCGGCCGGAAAATTTTTTCCCGAAAATCGGGCTCCGTCACATTTTGGGCATTGCTATTTTGCATCATTGTGCAAAAAATCAGAAAAAACTAATGATTTATTTAGACCGGTAGAAATGGAAGTGAGTAAAGAAGAGAATGAGCTGAAGGGCTTACCAAGAAAATCACCTTCCATACAAGTCCCATATCCTTGATCACCTTTACTGCACCATCCACAATTCGTGTACTGTGAGCAAGAAGCACAATCCTGTTGACGACTGCATACACCCTTAACAGGACACGTGGTTGAGCTGACAGACCCGCATCGAGCGATGGGGCAATACAAAGGGAGGATAGCGGTTGACATGCATTGCGAAAGTTTCTCACTCCAAACACAAGTAGTTGAACCAGAGAGATCACCTGTAGTAAAACAAGTGATACTTTTATGGACCTACCTGGCTATCAAAACTAATCAATGAACATTCGCTATATAAACAGCGATTCTTATAGATAAAGATTCGTTTTTTGAGCGGAAAAATTATTTTGTGAAAATCTGCTTCAGCCATCTTTTACCAATGATGGTACTCTACTTTCATGCAAAAATCAAAAATTAATGATTTAATTTTTCAAGTCTTAAAAACTCTTTTCTAGCCGTTTTTGGGCTTTTTGGATATTTCCGGCATTTTCGGCCGGAAAATTTTTTCCCGAAAATCGGGCTCTGTCGCATTTTGACCACCACTATTTTGCACCTTTGTAACAAAAATCAAAAGATTCCTATGATTCAACCCTAAGAAAAGTTGGTAACAGACGAACAGACGGACGAACAAACACAGGTTAATTTATAGGAGCTCCAGGTAGGTCCAAAAATGTGTTAGACTAGTGTATATCTGCACTGGTGTGCACCGGCTGATGAATACTGAGAGCAAGATTTTTCAAGTCTCACAGATATGGGATGTGCTAAGAGAATATATTTCGATAACATGCACATCAACAAATAACACTGACATGATACCGGCTAGCCAGCGGAAGAGAATAAGGGCGAGGCAAAAGATTTTGTGGTAGGGTAGACTCTAAATTTGGTTATTGTTCCAAAAATTAAAACCCTTAAGTTTTTTAGCTTTTTTGTTGATCGACCGGTATACATGAACTAGAGGAACTGGTTGAAGAAATGAAATACGAACCTCTTGAAGCAATGCAAGCAGTACATGTTTTGAAAGTGTCACATGTGGCGGGACATTGACCTTCACTTTGATCTTTGACTTTGAGATATCCTGGATGGGAGACGACGTGATCAACGAGCACCTTAGTGAAGCAATTGTACGGCAAATTTCCCTTGTCATCGTATCGACGGTCTGTCTCCGTGATGTATTGAAAGTGCGTCCCCCAAAAACACTGGTTGTGACAGTTCATGCAAGTCGACGTGTAACAAGGTCCTTTGTGACATTCAACGATAGACATATTAGCTGACAACCCCTGACTTAATGCACAAGGGCAAGGTTGATTGTTGGACAAACATACGCGCTCTGCACCCTTGCCACACTTACACCAATGGCAACGATCGTTATTTTGAGCATACTTGGACAAGCAAGTTGAGCAAGTAGAAAAGGTGTCACAACCTCGAGAGTGCATTGTGTTCAAGTTGCATTGTTGTGATAAGGTACTGTTCTCGCATGGCACACTTTGGTCTGCACACGACTGGTTGGCAGGACACCACCTACAACCAAATGACTTGAGACAACCAGTTTGGAGACCATCGAACAATGAACATGGTTTATTAGGAAGTAGCAAAGAGAACAGTTCACCACCATTGATGGAAAGCGGTTGATACCCCGTGAAAACATAGAATGTGTTATTGTTATCCAATGTCACCGAAGCAAATATCGAGGCTAGTCCATCAAAAGTATCTGTAACATTTTCTGAAAAAGAAAAGAAAAAAGTTTTTGACATTCCTGCAAATGTGTCTGAGAGCTGTTTTTCTCGACGTACATAAGAGTTTTGGCTTAATTCTATTTTCTATATTCTGTATTCTTAATCATTAACTAAACAAAACTTTTAATCTCAAAGGCTACGAAATGTTTATTAAGAAACATCAGCACAGTTCAAGAAATCTTCTTGATCTGAAATGGCTTGGTCACTCCCAGTTTTCTTGAGTTTTCATTTACTATTCTTTAAATGCGTTTCCACCAAAACCCTTGTCATATTTCATTCAGTCTCTCAGGTGTAACCTGATAGCAGCTGTGGAGTTTTCTTAACGCGACACCCTGAAGCTCTAAAGATCGCTAAAAACTAACATCTGAGGAAAATGGCCCTATCTCTACAGAAACTTTGAGTCAACTTTTTGTCTTGTGCCGAAAACTTCAAAATTAAAAATCAGCTGAAATGGGGCTCCATAAAAAGTGCGTTTTAAAGATAGGAATTAAAATTCTATCCCACACTGCTTTGCGACTGGAAAGGTTTCAAATTGGAGGCGGAAGGTGAGAATGGATGTTTGTTATTGTTTTAAAACTCGATTTTTTTGGTCTTTATACTTTACTAGGTCACAGTGTGGATCTAAACCACACTGAAACGACCGCCTTCCATCACGCATCACGCTCGCAAAATAGCGCGCGCACATTATTAACGCCTACATGTCATCTCCAGTACATTTTAGATTATTCATTGAAAACAGAGTACAATGTAGTCATTTTTTATGTCTCGATTATTCAATTCCGAGTAAAAGACATTCAGGGAAAAAAAGAGAAACACCTGTACTGGGTAATCTAGTTAAAAAACCGAAAGTAATGGTAGACAAAGTAATGAGCCAAGGCAAAACGAGATTATCGTACCACTATGAAAGAAACCGCCTCCGGCGGTCGATAAACTTCATGAAAATATTCAGTAATGGTTTGTATTCATTTTCTATAGCTTCAGTTTTCTTCTACTGATAATATAAAGATGTTGGTTTATGATTTTTCTAGGTATTTGTGTATGATGTTCACGATCACGCCAATTTTTTTCGATTCCATGCCATTACGCCTAGAAAATTTAGTTTTCACACTCATATTCTCTGGATAAATTCAGTTTTAGGCCACGTCTAGACGCATTGGTATGAATAAAATTCCGTTGTATAAACTTAATTTTTGCCCACAAGATGTGTGTTTGGTCGTCAATCAGGTTTTCGGCATTCTCATACGCGTAAGTCAAGATTATATACCTATCGGAAACACCCGAAAAATCTGGAAGGAGTTTGACCTCTGTTTTTCTAGTTTTAGTAATACACAGGGGTCAAATTCCAGTTTTTTCGGGTGTTTCCGATAGGAAAAATGACCTTATCTTGACTTATGCATATCAAAAATTGTTTGACAACTGGTGGGTCACATCAAAGGGCCCCGGTTTGAGGGCTGAGATATATTTGAGTTTGACAAAGCCCTCCATGGTTGGGCAACGGAGAAAATTTTTGAATTCTGAAGGGTTCAAAGTGCTATTTTAGGACCCATTTCAATTCAATTTGAAAAATAATTCATGTAAAGACTTTAAGAATAAAAGTCACTCATCCATAAGCACCCTGGATGGAGAACTTGATAATCAGTAACTTACAAAAAGTCTGTCACGAAAAGCGAACTTTAGCTCTTCAGACAAAATCGGATTCAGACTGGATAGAATTCCGAGAAGCTCGAAATACTCTAAAAAGACAGGTAAAACACACCAAAAAAATCTTCTATCGTATACTTCTCTCATCCAAAAAACCGAATCCTCCACACAAAGTAAAGTGTTATCAATATTCAACCCTCCGAACTAAACGATTACTACATTTCCACAGCTCCTAGAATCCTTGGATCACAGCCAACTTCAATCGAGGAAATCCAGCTCCTTCTTCAAGATCTTGCTACAAATGTCGAGCATGAATTCGAATTCCAACCCGTCACATATGAACAAGTAGTCAAAGAAATCAAGAATCTTCGAACTGACTGCTCTTCTGGATACGACAATCTTCCAGTTTCACTCATCAAACCTATTGCTGATCATCTCGCATCTCCACTCACGCATATAATCAACACAGGTATCGCCGAAAACACCTTTCATCGACAGCGGAAAATCGGCAAAGTAACACAGTGCCGTAGCAACTGGGGGGGCAAGGGGGGGCTACGCCCCCCCAATAATTTTTTCAAAAATGGTTATTTTGCAAAATGCAAAGTTTTTCTTTTTTAATTTGTCATAATTGTCACAATTGAGTGCATTTTCAAGCAATCAAATTCAGCTCAAAGCTCAAATTTTCAAAATTTCCCCCCTCGGGCCAAACCATGGTTGGCCCTCACGGTGTCACTAAACTTCAGCCCCCTCAATATGAAAATGCTTCCTACGGCACTGTAACACCTATTCCGAAAACAGAACAATCCACCACTCCAGATCAATTCAGACCTATTACCGTGCTAACCATACCCTCCAAACCTTTTGAACGTTTAATGGCAAAACAAATCGTAGACTACATCGACCAACATCAGATATATAAGCAAACCCAATCTGGCTTTCGCAAACGTCACTCAACCGAAACGTTGCTTATGAAAATTCATGATGATATCGTTGGTGCAATGAACAAAGGGGAAATCACACTCGCAGCATTTCTTGATTATTCGAAAGCCTTCGACACGGTTGATTATAAGACACTCATAATCAAACTACGGAAACTGTCGGCTTCTCCGACAAGGCCGCGTTGCTCATGTTTTCATACCTCAGCGATCGCAAGAGATTTGTTCAGGTCGACGACAAGCAGTCTGAACAATGCAATGTTCAGTTTGGTGTACCACAAGGCTCCATCCTCGGACCGATCTTGTTTAATCTATACACCGTGGACTTACAAGACAACGTCGAGGGTGGTAGTACCAACCAATATGCTGACGATACTACAAATTACGAACATTGTAGACCTAAAAACGTACCAGACGCAATCATCAGAATGATACAACGCCTAGATCAACTCAAAGATTGGTCGACCGGAAACAATCTTAAGTTCAACAACAAGAAGACAAAGATCATGCTCTTATCGACTTCCAGAATGGGTAAGCTGCACGATCTCGCTAACCCAACCCATCCGACTTTCCATATTCATCATACAAACCAATTGATCGAAAAAGTTACCGTGTATAAACTGCTTGGTGTTCAGTTCGACGAAAATTTGAACTGGGAGGCTCATGTTAACAAACTTTGTCAATCGGTATATGCAAAGCTATATGTTCTTCGATACCTTCGTCGCACTGCATCGTATCGCTTACGTAAGCAACTCGCAGAAGCACTATTGTTACCCAGGATCAACTATTGTTACTCGTTATTCTGGAACCTTCAACAATATCAATTCAAAAAACTTGATAAGCTTCTATGTCGAATCGCATCCTTTGTAACGCTAAAGTATTCAACAACTGAGGACGTAATAAACCTTGGCTGGTTACCAATTCAACAACAAGTTGAATTCGAACTCTTAAAACTTGCCCACAAGTCGATTCATCTAGAGAATTTCCCATCATACTTTGAACCTTTGAATACCTGCCGATACAAAAAAACTTTTTGGCCGTACGTATATTTTTGGTAAGACAGGAGGGGCCATGCCCCTGCCCCCCCCCCCCCCGTTGACGGGACCCATGGGCATTAATTGTGAATTAGCGTGAATAGTTTTCACAAGGGGAACGAGGAGGCGCAACCATGGTTTGCGCCGACGGGAGAAATTTTCAATTTAGTACGGCTAAAACCATCCCCATTTAGTCTCTTTCTTCCAAAATATGGTTTAAACATCACAGAATTCCTTTGATCAATAATAATCTGCTCAAAATTACTTATAATAAACCTGTTGCTTCTTTCTGTTTAAAACTTTGCTATAAATATATATTTTCCTGAAATAAAGGACCTGATGCCTTTGATGCATCTAAGAATAAGCATCTAACATCGTCAGCGCAACATCGTTTGCGCCGACTGGAGAAATTTTCAATTTTCGACCCTCTCATAGCATTCGACTCTATTTTGAAGACTAGCTAGCAACTGGTAAAGACAATTGGAAGTTACAAGGATAAATGGCAGATGAATAAAACTGTTTGCACCGTTTCTTTTTATGTTTTATAGAAGGCCCGACCATAGTTGGGGCCGACCAAAGAAAATTTGAAATTTAAACCCTCTAAATTGGCTAAAATGGACATAGAATTACGATTGAAGTAATAAATATGATTTTCACGATCACGCTGAACTGCAAATTTCACGCCATCACGCCTAAAAAAACACGTTTTCACGATCACACCGGCACTTCACTTTCACGCCATCACGCTATCACGCCGTTTTTTCAAAATTTCACGCCATCACGCCACGAAAAACCCTCCATCACGCCATCACGCCAACCACTGGGGTGCCTCTTATATCAGTTTAAAGCAAAAAGGATTCTTTTTTGAGCCTATTTATTCATGAACCTTGTTTTTGAAATACAACAATGCTTTGCATACTTCTTTTCCCAAAACATTTGTATTTGCTTTGAGAGAACTTGACATATCTCCCCGACCCAAAAGTTGTCGGCCATGACACCCTTCTCTATCGACATTGCACTAGGACCCGTTCCTCTAAAATAAAATTCTACGCGGTCCAAGTACAGGCGCGTGACCATATTTTTCAGATTGTATATATCTGTTATCAGGTTACTCGGGTGAGGGTTCAGAGATGAAGGGCACGAATACCTTTCATTCATCAAAAGAACCAGACTTTGAGTAAGTTATATTTGAAGTTAAAATCATGTCGTCATATATACGTTTAGCCGTCAAAAGGATAAAGAGAGAAAGTTATTTACCATTCTCATATTTGAACCATCGATTGCAATGAAACTTCCACACGTACACCTCCTTGTTGAAGCCCAGTAAATCATCATAACCACTCAACACATAAATATCCTCCTCTCTTTTGATAGCTGCATGCCCAACAAGAGTAGGTACCTGGCAAAAAAGTGGTGGTCATTCAGTTTGACGAGTTAGTTCTAGTTGGAACAGTCTGACAATGTAACAAATTGAAATATAGTCGAACGTGCGCAACGCACTGGGCTCAACTTCAGATTTTCCTGTTATTAGAAGGCCCAATTGTAACATTTCAAATATTTAGTATTAGGTAGCAAATATACTTTGTCCGTTTTGGCTGAAATTTGGTACACTTGTTCCTTGGGTGAATACCTGGGGGTGTTTTTATCTTAATTTTTTCATTTTTTTATGTGCGTTAGAATAGTGTCCTCGTCCTAAGAGCCTTTCAAAATAAATAACTTAGGAGAAAGTTCCTCAAACCTGTGCCAAATTTCAGCCAAATCGGACCGTTTTTAAAGTCTCCAAGCTGCCAGCCTCGTTTTGGTGAAAAACTCGTCCCCAGGCCCCAAAAATCAAAATTTTCAAAAAATGAAAAAAACACTCCCAGATATTCACCCAAGGAACAAGTGTGCCAAATATCAGCCAAATCCGACCTTTTTTGAAGTGTCCAGGCTGCCAGCCTCGTTTTGGTGAAAAACTCGTCCCCAGGCCCCAAAAATCAAAATTTTCAAAAATGAAAAAAACACCCCCAGATATTCACCCAAGGAACAAGTGTGCCAAATTTCAGTCAAATCCGACCTTTTTTGAAGTGTCCAGGCTGCCCCAAAGTTTTAGCCTCGTTTTGGCGAAAAACTCGTCCCCAGGCCCCAAAAATCAAAATTTTCAAAAAATGAAAAAAACACCCCCAGATATTCACCCAAGGAACAAGTGTGCCAAATTTCAGCCAAATCCGACCTTTTTTGAAGTGTCCAGGCTGCCCCAAAGTTTTAGCCTCGTTTTGGCGAAAAACTCGTCCCCAGGCCCCAAAAATCAAAAATTTTCAAAAAATGAAAAAAACAACACCCCCAGATATTCACCCAAGGAACAAGTGTGCCAAATTTCAGCCAAATCCGACCTTTTTTGAAGTGTCCAGCCTGCCCTAAAGTTTTCGGACGGACATACATACAGACAGACATACAGACATTCTCAGATTATAGCTCAACTGAAGTTGAGAACGAATGAACTTACTGTGTCGTCAGGTAATGCTTCGATGTAATTCCAAGTAGGGTCGTTTCCCGGTCGAAATGCGTACATTTGATTGGACGGTTTTATTTCGTCGTCATAAAATGAAACACCACCATGTAGATAAATGTAATCGGTTTCTTTGTCGTATATTGCGACATGTAAATAAATCCCTAAAGAAAAAACACGATAACATGGTTAAAATGTTGACACTGTTAAAATATTCAGGGTAATCTTAACATTAGTCAAATGTTGAGCCTCCCAGTTTCCATAAGTCTCTGCATAACGATGTAAAGGGAATTGATGATCAAAAAATGAGAATAGTGAAATACGCATACCGACAGGTTCAAGATCATTGAATTTGATGACATTAATACGATGCGAAGCGAGGTCTATGTAATAAACAAATTCACTCAACCCATCCGAAGGAGCGTAACCACCGATCAAATAAACAAACAACTCCACCTTGGTGCACGTGTGACCACTCAACCGTACATCCAAGTCGAACGATTTCTGCGAAAAACAAAAAGTTGAGAGTATATCAATCATTAGCACCATTAATCAAAACGTCAGTCTCTTTTATAAAGAATGCTCTCACAGAAGGAACACTTGTGCTGGAGAAGGACGTTCACTTACTTTGAGCGGTACTTGTTTCCATGTGGACGAAGTGAAATTGAATGTCCACAAATCGTCAGAAGGTCCCCCTTTATCGACACCTCCGTGAATGTACATCAAGTCCTAAATGCAAAAGAAGAAAAAATACATGACTAGATCGTAATATAGATTTTCAAAAACCAACCAAAAATTCTCTTGTTGAGATGCATACCCTACCTGAAAGATGAACGAACAATGAAATATACGATTGTTGGGTTGTGCATCAATACCAGAGTCGATGGAGGACCATGATGTACTGTTCAAATCGAACACAGTGAAATAGCCAGAACTATCGGAGAGACCGGTGTTTCCAAACAGATATAGCTTGTTGTTGTAATATTCCATGCTTGAACCATACATTGTAAAGGGTGAGTGCTCTGGTAATTGCAAACTTGCTAAGTTATGAAGTTGCAAGTGAAAAGGAAGTGATTCATTGGCACAGTCCACACCAGTGAATCCAAATTTACATCGACACAGTTTTGTTTCCTAAAAACAAAAAAACTCTGTTCAGACGCCTTTCTAAGATTAACAAACTTTAGAATGATTTCGATTTTAGGCGATAAGCACGAGCGTTATTTGGAATCAAAAGGATTTACTTGATCACAGATGCCTTGGTTCGTGGCAGCATTACAGTCATGCGGACATGCTTTGAACTGACAATGATGACCGGTAAGGTGAGTTGGGCACAAACACTTGTTGCTGACGTCACAGACAAAGGGTGCCATGCAATCATCTTCACACTTCAACGTTTGGAAAATGGCTTGGAAACCTCTATCGTTGTGGTTTAAAGGGTGCGTTCTTTGACTGGAGATGATATTGCCTTCGTAGACGATGGTTAAAACACCTGTTTGTGAGCGGAAGTAAGATTCCTTATCATCAAGATCAGGTCCACAAAGAGAGGCCAGTAGTTTGAAAGGGGAGTTTTGTATGGAGGATGAAGTTCTTGGATTGGGTGGGACACCATCGAATATGTTGAGATAAGAGTCAAAACAAGAAGTCTTCAATTTAGTGATGTGTAGAAGAATGTTGTGGTCTGATGATTGTGTGTTGTAGATGATTTCGTTGTGAGAAAGGTTTTGTGCTGTGATCGTCCAATGACATGCATGTTTAAGCAATGAATCATGAGCGACAATCACACCTTGGCCTGCCATTTTATGAATGTTGGAACGTTGACAGTCCAATACACATTGCTCACTAGAAAAGAAATTGTTAAAGATGTGTTAGTGAGAATTTAGTGGGAATTAATAGATGGATCAGTTCAATACTCTTTTGGATTACAGACAGACAGTCTCTATTTAGGGAAAGCATGAGCGATTCTGAGATTCATGATGCTATATTGACCCACTATTTCTAGCATTTCCAGCAGCCTCAAATCCCGGGCTAAAAATACTTTTAGCATTATCATCGTATCAAAATACCCTATCACATGCTTACATTTTAGGATCGTAGACAAACCCGTCTGCGCATTTTTCACAATAAAAACCATCGGTATTATTGACACAATAACATTGACCTGTCTTTTGATCACACAAGTTTCTGCTGACGTCACCATTTCCGTTACATTTGCATGGTTGACACCCTTCAGAAGTCGTAGCGTTACCATAGGAACCGTTGACACAATATTGGCATGAATCACCCATCGTGAAATCTAAATAAAAAATAGGTAGACTCGTTAAGTTTTACTCCACACAAGCCGCAGAATGAAAATGAAAAATGATAACCCATATGGGTTTAATCCCAAAACGTCTTTTGCACTATGTTAGAATCAGGCTGAATGAATATTAAGAAAAAGAATCTATTTTTTGTTCCCGAAAGATCTGAATCTATAGAAATCAAGGGTCGTCGCTCCACACAGAAAAAGACATTTGATGCAATTCACGGTAAGGAGCAAAATGTATACCTTGGCAAAAATCACAGAGATCAGTTCTATTGAGACAAGTACTATGACCATTACAACCACAATCAATGGAACAGTTTGCTCCTTTCCAACCCAGATCACAAACACATTGATAGTTGAAGAGATCGCAGGTTCCATGTTCACCGCACGCTGGCCAACATCTACAAAATAAAATGGAAATTTTGTATGATTTGAAATGATTCATCGAGTATAAAATAAAATGGAATTTGGTATGAGATCGGTTGAATTGATACGGGATACGAAGAGAAAATAGCAGGGCAATAACGGAGCAAAAGTTTGGGTATAAGTAGTATATAAATCTTCAGGAAAAGACGATCACATAACAAAAAAATAGAAAAATTCACTGGACACAATACACGGGTTGCAGAATTATATCAATGAAGTATTAAGTCAAAACATGTGATTACTCGAGAAAGTTCACGTGATTTTATTCCCATGTTACTTGCTTTACAACCAGGGGGGGGTGAAGCAATTAGTACAAGACATCATGCCTACTAACTGCTTTCTCGGAAGAAGTTAGTAACACCACCACCTTGGTACACTTAGTACAGTTAGTACTAACTGAATTTAGCCTTGAAAAAGGCTTTTGACCTTCATAAATTCAATAAAATCAAATCAAATAAAATTTAATATCTTAAAAATGATTCAATTTTCCATAGCTTTCAATAGGAAAAAACAACATTTTAGAAAATCAAATTTCTATTGCAACCAGCAAATTGTTTTTAAGATTAAAAAAAAAAATTTCGAAAATTTGAAAAGAAAATCTACTTCCCAAAAATTTTTTTTGGTAAAATATGGTTGTTTTTTTTTAATTTTCTCACAAAATCCTATTTTTTACACAGTTAGTACCAAAATTTGGCAAATTTTTAGCAGGGGACCACCCTTTTTTGCAGTTAGTACATCTGAGTACTAAGTGATTTTATCCAATTCATATGGCACACCACCACGGTACTAACCGGCATGATGTCTTGTACTAACTGCTTCATCCCCCCCCCTGTTACAACTTAAAGCTGATAACATTAGTGTCAATAAATTCGAACCAATCAGAAATAAATGTCATGTGACAAAAAGCACATAAAACTTTGAGTGAAAGCGTGAATTGTCTTCAGACTTAAATTTTGCAACCTGTGTATTCCGTTCCGTTATTTAAGCGTATTTCATCCACAACATCTGTGGAATGAAATCAACAGAGGAATCAATAAGGAGACACTAACGTTTTGTTACAAGCGAGTTTTCCATCTCCATCAAAACCATCATCACACGGACAATCATAAGATCCATCAATGTTGTGGCAAGTGGAATTGGCTTTGCATGTGTGCATGTCCAACTGACACTCGTTGACGTCCGGACATCGGTCATAGCGCCATCCTGTGTAACTGTAACAATAAAAACAACAAAGAAATCTCATTTATCTTGAACAAATAGTACCAGGAAATCAAATAACTTTCCATCTTTAAGTCAAGAACAGATAGGTAAGTTTTGTGCTAAAGAAGGTATAATATAAAAATATAACTTGAACAACAAAGAAAATCTAAAGTTCAGAAGGTTTGAAATTCCTTCTGCATAAATTATGAAAGGGTTCTACTTATCTGAATAATTTAGAAGCAACACCCCATACCTTGAATTGGAACAAGTCGACTTGGGGCTCGTGAAATCACCTCTTGAACAACTAAAAAAAAAAACAAGTGATACTTTTATGGACCTACCTAGTTATGCATTTAACACATATATAATTGATATCTACGTGAGCGTGACCATTAGACAATCATTCAGAACACAAATAGTGACGATCTATTAGAATTAGTCGTTTGTTTCTTATAAAAAAAACGTTTAAAAACCAAATTTCATGCTCTTAAAATATTCTTTCATATTCAAGACTTTGTGAGCAAAAATACATCTATCTCATCAAAAAATTGAGTAATTTGGCTAAGAACATTGATGTATGCTTATCAATAGTGATTCTTATACCGGGTGCACCAAAAAAAAGTATACAACTTTGTCGAGATATTGTGAGCTTCAGGATTTAAATTTTTTGTTCATTCTTTTTTTATCGCATAGAGGATGCTCTAACTTGAATTTTGAGCTGTCATACATTAGGTTTGAAAAAGTAATTCGAAAATTATTTTTGAAAAACTGACTTTTTTTTAATGTCGAAATTTCAAGAATTCATCAAAAACAGCGAGCAAACTTTTCTCTTGCCACTTACCTTCTTTACACATAAAAATACCAAAAAATGCAACTGTGTTCATCAAAAGTCGTTACAGAATTTAAGAATATGGTAAAACAAGCTATTCCCATGTGGAAAAGTATTTTTGTTAAGGATGAAAATTTTTTTTGGAAATCTCCAAGAGAGATGTGGTGTGCTAAGTGAGAAAATTTTTGAAAAAATAAATCACCATTCCTCAACTCGTTGCTCAAAGAACTTGGGTCTGCATTGAGTTTGCTGGTGTTGAAAATATTCATGACGTGTAAATAAGATGGACAAACCGTTGGCAAAACAAAGTGAAAAAAAAAGTGAAAAAATGAAATTGTGTTTTTGTCATTTTGTCTTATTTATAGCGTGATTGCTGTTTTTAATGATTTTTTGAAATTTCGACATGGAAAAAAAGTCAGTTTTTTGGAAATAACTTTCGAACTACTTTTTCAAATTTAATGTATAATAGCTCAAAATTCAAGTTAGAGCATCCTCTATACAATAAAACAAGAATGAACAAAAAATATAAATCCTGAAGCTCACAATATCTCGACAAACCTGTATACTTTTTTTTGGTGCACCCGGTAGATAAACATGCGTTTTTTGAGCCAACAAAATTTTTTTGAAAAAATCTACTTGAGCCATCTTTTACCTATGGTACCCTACTTTCATGCAAAAAATCAGAAAAAGTTAATGATTCAATTTTTCACAAAGTCCAAAAAACCCGTTCTTTAGCCGTTTTTTTTTTTGAAAGTCAGGCTCCGTCACATTCGAGGGTTTATAGTTATGCATCTTTGTGCAAAAAATCATAAAGAATCAAAGAGGCAATTTCATGTCTAAACACACACATTCTTCAAAAGTAAGCTCTCATGAGCAAAAAAAACATCTATCTCATAAAAAAAATTGAGTAATTTAACTAAGAACATTGATGTATGCTTATTAATAGTGATTCTTATAGATAAACATGCGTTTTTTGAGCGAAAAACTTTTTTTTGAAAAAATCTGCTTGAGCCATCTTTTACCTATGATGGTACCCTACTTTCATGCAAAAAATCAGAAAAAGTTAACGATCCAATTTTTCACAAAGTCCAAAAAACCCGTTTTTTAGCCGTTTTTTGGCCCAAATTTCCCCCTAATTTTTTTTTTTCGAAAATCGGGCTCCGTCACATTCGAGGGTTTATAGTTACACATCTTTGTGCAAAAAATCAGAAAAAACTAATGAGCCAAGGAAAGCTAATAACGAACGAACGAACGAACGAACGGAAAAACGAACGGACAAAGGTTAATTTATAGGACCTCCACCCCACCGGGGTAGGTCCAAAAATGGACATTAAGGGCCTGTTGAGTATGTTGATTGTTCTCAGTGCCGTAGCAACTGGGGGGGGGGGCTATGTTTAGAGTTCAACTTTTCAAAATTTCCCCCCACGGGCTAAACCATGGTTGGCCCTCACGGTGTCACTAAACTTCAGTCCCCCCCCCCCAATATGAAAGTGCTTCCTACGGCACTGGTGGATTTTTGGACTTTGATGGATTCTTGAGTTCTTAGGTGGATTTTGAAAAATAAAGAATTCGAACCTGCCAATCAACGGATTGTTTTCATTGAAGCACCACCCACAACGCCATTCTTTTATACAGCTTGCACAATCAGATAAAGCATTGCAATCAACCGTCCTTGGAGTACTACAAAGAAAAAGATATACCATATCATCATCATTTTATCCACTCGAATAACTCTTCTTCTTTGTAGATGATGGACCAAAAATAGACAAAATTGTGAATGTAAAAGAGCAAATGAGCGGGAAGAAGTGTAGCGTACCATACCTGGTAATCGAGCGATAACAGTCGGAAAAGAGGTTTTGCGGGTGATAGTCAGCGAAAGAAAGACATTTCTGACGCCCGCTACACCAAAAACAACCAGTCTTTTCCCCTTCAACACAACTTTCCAATGTCTCAAAACTGAAAGATGAGATTTAGAGTACGAATTAAAGAAATATCTATAATTGCAAGACAAGAGCGAAAGATGATTACAAAGCGAAGATGAAGGCAGCTTACCTGGTGCAGCCATCATGACATTGAGTGATCTTTGATTCGCTGACCAAATGCTTCATTTTACACTCGTTCTTTTGCCAAGCACAAAATTGATCCTAAAAATCAAAAGCATGATGTTGGAAAATCAAGATACAGTAGTGTCACCAAGGGGAAAAAAATCGTTCGATTTAAGGAAACTTTTAACGTTTTAAAGTTGGTGAAAATTCTCTCCTTTTTTTTGCAAACAAGCTGAATAAAAAAGTACATTCAATGTATTTAGGATAATGAAAGTCTAAACAATTCGCCATAGTGATTTTTAAGCATCAACTAACTACTTAGGCGGTGGTTACACGTAGCCGGGGTGAAATTCACCCCGGGGTGAAATAAAAAAAAAATTCACCCCGGGGTGAAATTCACTCCGGTCTATAAAGAAAACACTGTTTCTGTATACACGTATTTAGGCGGGGTGAAATCGTTTTTAGGCGGGTTGAACTCACCCCGGGGTTGATTTCACCCCGGTCCTGAGGACCGGAGTGAAAAATTTTTTGAGAATTTTTTTTGCTAATTTTTGCAGATTTTTACATGTATACACAATTTCTTTTTCACCCCGGGTTGAATTTAAAAGTTATCCATGATTAAAGTCTGTTCACGATAAGTGTGCACTCTTTTTTCTTTTACCTATAGTTTTTGAAGGAATTCTTCAATCTTTACAAATTTGGTATCATTGGAAAGATATTAGTTAGTGGAAATATTTGAAATCAAGAAATCTTTGAAAAAATCCTAAAAATGAAGATTTAAATGAAGAAGAAAAAAATGAAGATCTTGTAGAAAAGTGCTATAACTATCATTTTCACTGAAGTGAATCCTTGATCATCGAACGTCATCACTGTGAAAAAAATTCTCCAAAATAATCATTCAGTCAAAAGATATCAAACAAAGTTATAAGCTGATTGACGTCTAAAAACGTTGTTTTCTGCTGTTTTCTGCTGTTTTTTGAGGTCAATCAATTATTAGCTTTGCATCATAACTTTATATTGAATAAGTATTTTAGTAAAATTTCTTCAAAGTGATGACCTAAGATCAAAAAATCTCTCCAGTGAATATGAAAGTTATAGCACTTTTCTACAAGATCTTCATTTTTTTCTTCTTTATTTTCATCTTCATTTTTAGAATTTTTTTAAAGATTTTTTTATTTTAAATTGTTCCACTCACAAATATCTCTCTAACGATACCAAATTTATAAAGATTGAAGAATTCCTTCAAAAGTTATAGGTAAAAGAAAAAAGAGTGCACACTTATCGTGAACAGACTTTACGTTTTCACGCCGGGGTGAAAATAAATTAAAATTTTCACCCGGACTGAAAAATAGGGTTTTCACCCCGCCTTTCGCCGACGTGTATCCCAAAATGATTTTCACCCCGGGGTGAATTATTTTTCCATTTCACCCCGGGGTGAATTTCACCCTGGTTACGTGTAACCACCGCCTTAGACTAGTAAACTAGTCGGTTATTACTTATAATAAAACTGTCAATCAAATAATGTAAATACTAATTAAATATTCAGCGCGCGTGAGAGAAAAGGAAAATAACTAGAAGCTTCTTCCAACGCCTCTTTTTCTTCACCTAAAATCGTAAGGAGAGACATACAGATTTCTGTATGTCTGACCCGTTCGGGATTGCATTTATTTTTCTTTCTGTTTATTGCATTTTTGGAAATGCTCATTTATTTATATGCTCTCATGTTTAATGTTACTATAAAATATCATTTAGTCAAAAAAGTTGGATGGATTCTCAAAAACCTAAAAAAGGTTGTAAAATTAAACAACGTTTTTTCAGGGAAGAAGCTTCTAGTCGTTGAAATTCAGAAAAGACACGCAACCTCACCTCTTCGATTCTTTTTATTTGGAGCTTGAATTTTTTGTATATGGGTCTGTTTTCAACTGACTAGTTTACTAGTCTACTAACTACTCAATCGGGCAAACAATTTCACCCCCTCCCCCACAAAGAATATTCAGAGAATGGTAAGAGACGGCTATTGTACCTGGTTGCATTGGTTACAAGTGAAGTAGTTTTGACATAAAAAACATTGCTCTTGTCGATGCTGTATGAACTGTGGTGCGCATGCATTTCTAGAGACACATTGATCGACACACCAACCACAGGATGCGTCTGTCAAACATCCCATGCATGAACGATGTTGAGAGCAACTATCAACACCGGCCAAAGGCTCCAAGTGTCGAAAGCTGATCAGCTTCTGCAAAAGAGTGTAAAAATGTAATTTAATGTTTGTTTTGATACTGAAGCCGCCAAATTAGTAAACAATGATTCCATTTGAACAATAACTTAGCAAACTTACGTAATCAGAGGATTCTGCGTTGATCCAGAAGGCGTGAAAAAGGAGATGTTTTCTGTTGGATTCTTCCGTCTTCTTCAACCATACATCGAAATTGTACCACACATCTCGACCACCCTGTTGCTCATCTTTGACCGGGAAAATGGCCGTGAAATCTGGTCGTCCCTTCAACGTCTCGTCTTTGATACTGTCTGGAAAGCGAATCCTTTGGAACAATTCACCCTAAAACACATGAAAAAAAAACACACAAATGAAAAAAATCCCTTTTGGAACAGCGATATATTTTTATAGGCCTTCTACCATATGCTTTAACTTTTACAGTCCAACCAATAAAGATATCATTTAGATTCTGTTTAAAGATTTTGAAAGATAAAGGGCTGCCCTTTAACATTATTGCCGGTTTTGCATATTCCATAAAGATTTTATCTTAAAATCTGTGCTGAAGAAGATTTTTTTTTAATATTTCAAATTTATATTGTCAATACCTACATTCAAAATTTGAATGTAATAATAATGCTATACAAGTTCGCAGGCCACCGTGCGAGCACATGGGCCTCTATGAACCACTCTTTGTACGGTTTACAATTTTCTTAAGGTAGAGTTTTTTCCTAGGGCTCCCCCTGACTTTAAATTTGAAGTTTGCGTCCTTTATTGAAGTATTCATTCTTTGGGCTATGAAACACCACTCTTTGATTGTCTTCCTTTCACTTTTCGTAAGACCTTCTGTCACTCGGAAGGGTATTTTTAAGGGTAATCCTCCTTTGGTGATTGCCTTTAACACTGTATTTTTGTCTTCTTCGTTTGCAAATCGGACATTTATTGGTCGAAGGCGTTTCTCATCTTCTCTTTACTTCGAAAATTTTTCCGATTCTTTCAGTTTCTTCGATTTTTATATTCCTTAAGCGTAGCATCATTGGTAAGACTTTTTCATGAAGATATTCTTTGTCATAGATTTTTTTGAAGATGGTTAAATAAATAGTTTAGAAGTTATCAGCACTTCAAAATTTTGAGTTTTAAGCGATTTTAGCTGGGTTTTATGTCATGTTTCACAATAAAGTCATAAAACCTGATCTGGACAACCTATGACCCTGAAATTTTGCCAAAAGTCAGAAAGTTTCAAGTCCTTTAAAAAATTTTTCTCAGAGATATACACAAAAGCACTCCAGCGTGGTAGTTTCTACCCCCTCCCTGGGGCTAAAAGGGTTAAGCAAAACAGCGACAAGCAAACAATTAAAAGCGACAAAAAATTAAAATACCATGATGGTTGAGCGCTCTTCTTTTGATACCAGCATCGTGATATTGACAGAAGAATATCTCAAGTAAAGTTCTATTTGAGCATCGAAGCTTGCTTCTAAAAAGGGATGGATTTTTCCTTTCCACCGCACAAGCATTTTCGCTTGAATTTCATCATTCTCTAATGTCATTTCGGGTTTAACTCGAACAGCTTCTGGGTGGAGGTAGTTAGGAGGGTTTGAATATTTGATTTCAGTGAGTCCAGGTGGCGTGTCCTTGACTGCACATTCGACAGGGTGGCGGATCAAGCCGATAACTGCATTGTTCCACCAATGAACAGCTGGTTCTTTGCAAGCAGTCGAGGCTTTCAGTGAATCATAACACTGACTATCCAAGGGACACCACTGACATCTTCCTTGAGAGGAACAAACCTCGCACGTTGTGAAGACACTGCATTGGGTGGAGCAAATAGATGTGGAGCAACCAGAGGGCGGATAGGCGGAAGCATGACATTTTGATTTCCCGTCGCAATATTGACAATTTGGATCGTCCAAACAATGTTCTTTGAAATACGAAACAAGAAAGGACTTTTAAAGGTTTGCAAATATTACACGTATGAGTACTTTAATGTAATACATTGATTATGTTTTGATCATAAGAGCAAATCGACTACCCACTGTTGGTAGTAGACAAATTAAGAAGCAATTAAAACACAACAGTCATGCATGTTCATTTTTCGATCACGTTGTTTTGGAAAGGACAAAAAAGTTTAAAAATATAATTAATAATAAAGTTGGACGTGTAAAAAACGTCTGTGTTAAATAAAGCCCGTTGAGTAACCCGTAAAAAAGACCAATGGCATAAAAAGTTACAGGTTAATAGGTGGACAAAAAGAAATTGATGTTGACACCGAACTGACCTTTGTTGATGTAATCTTTGCAATGTGAAGCAAGTGGAAGGGTTGTGTTTGTTTGACTATCCACCATGACAACTGACAAGGGTAGTTTGTATGCTAAAAACAATGAAGAGGCTTGGATGTTGTCGAAACCACCAGTGATAAGCAACGTATGGTGGTCCTTCATGGTCATTGAGTGTGAGTAAATGGCTCTCTTGTGAAATACATTGGATATACTGCCACCGTTTGGAAGTAAGGCCTCTGGTTTCGTCCATTGGTTACAATCAAGATTGAAAAAACGCAATCCGTTGAGTTCCCCACATGATGAAAAACCACCTGTTAAGAAAAAGCAAGGGGACAAGTCAATACAAGATTTTAAGTTTAAGATTGGAAACAAGGAAAGACAGGTACTGAAAAGAAATCAAATATTTTCCATTTTTCATACAACCTGTCAGAAATGGATCAAAACATTACCGTAAGTGATGAAATAATTGCCAGCGATAACACTTTTATGAAAAGCAGTAGCAACAAAGGGGTCACCAATTGTTGGCAACGTATCCCATATATTGTTCACAATGTCGTACAAAAAGAATTTGTTTGTCATCTTGGAAATTTTCCTAAAATTAATATTCGTGAGATTAGTTTAATGATCTGGCATGCAGCTCCTTTCAACTTTGGGCACTTACTAACAACAAGAGTTTCATGGTGTTGAAAACTAAAGAGATTTTCACGTCAATAGAGACGGATTTTGAAATTGATTGATTGAAAATAGCTCTTAATCCTAACCTCTGCTAATTTCACAAGCTATATTTCCGCAAAAAAAGAATCCGCGTGCAGCTAATAAAGGTCAGAAGGGGTAATGTGAATAAAAATCCCCACTGACATAATTGGTAATTGTCTTTATGCATCAGGATGGGGGGTCGGTACTAAGTTGTGGGGGCCAGTGCTGGGTGGTGGTCTGATAAGGTAAGTAAAAAACAACTCAGTACATGGTACTAAGTGGTGGTCCTAATTGAAAAAAACATTGTATGTATCAAGGGACTAAATGGTGGTCTCAATACCAAATATGAGGCATCAAGTCAGTACAGTATCTGGTATTCAAAATCCTGAAAAATCACAAAAAAATTCTTATTATAAGCAGTCTATATTTATGTCTTACAATTTTATTAGGACGTTTATTACGTTTATTGTTTATCAAACTTCTTTTTTTTGTTTTCCCCTGGGTGTCATAGTAGGCCTGATTAGTGTAATTATCGTGCAAATTTGGAACAAAGCAACAAATTAGGACCAGACATGTTTAAAAAAGTCTTCTATATATATAGTTTTTCAAGAGCTGTCAGATTCTATAATTGATTTTGGCCTAAAATGAGTTCGAAATTTCCATAAGAAATGAAGTTAGAAAAAAAAGTTTTTTAGAAAATTTCAAGTAGGTGTACCAGCAATTATCATTTCTAAGAAATAAAGGGTGGTATACCTATTTTGAGGGAGGAAATCAACTTATTACAGGGTACTTAATGGTGGTGTGTCATTTCTCAATGGTGATATCAAGATTGTACCGTGTACTAAGGGGTGTTATACCTATTTTAAGGGGTAAATTCAACTTAGTACCAGGGTACTAAGTGGTGGTGGTCTCAGATAAATTTCAAAAAACAAGAAAGTACAACTTTTCAGCACTGGTCCAGTACCACAACTTAGTACCCCCCCTGTATGCATAGCTATCAATTCAGGTTAAACTAGAATAAAGGGAAAAAGAAAGTGAAGGACATCACACGTTACCATTGAGATGAAGGGTGATAGCCTCCATGGATTACAATAATGTTCGTTCCAGGATAAAATTGTGCTGTGTGACCGAACAATCTCATATCAGAGCTCTTTCCAAACGAAGGTTTCTTCGTAGTCCACTGTTTTTTATACATATCAAATCGGTGAATATTTGTAGAGAAAGTGTCGTTTGATGCGTCATCTACACGCCCTGAGAGAGAAAGTAAGTTGACAACTTTTTAAAAATCACTAAGAAGTTCCTATACATACATATATAAGGACAGCGTTGAGCATCTCAAAGAACATCCCAAAGACCCAACAAACGAAGAAGTTTATCGTGTAGAAGAAACTATACCTCCAATAACATAAACAAACTCGTTCCAGTATACAAGGGCATGACCAGCATGCCCTGGTATGGAAGAGTCTTTACTGACAAGATTCCACAGCAAAGAAGTTACATTGAAGAACCAAAGTTCATTGGAAAGAGACTTGTTTGACAGCTCTCCACCAAAAAGCAGAAAGCCATCCTTGTATTTCGCACTTGCACATAGAGATACACCAGCCTAGAAAGAGTGAATGTGAAATAGATTACTAGCAGCAGAAATTAAGATTATTATCAAATAATTGGATGATAAAAAAGGCTGCGAGGAAGATCAAGACATGAAAGATTTGCCAAAGTACTTACAGGTTGTTGCCCGTGCGAATCAACTGTGTCCCATTTGTTCAATTTGAAATCAAAATATGGCAAATCGTCCAAAACAGAACCAGCAGAAAGTCCTAAATAAAGAAAAAAAGGTTAACAGTTAAACTCGAGCTTCAGAATAAAAGATATTAATAATAAATCCAGATTTAGTCTCTTTATATTTGGAATTTTCCATTCTTCACTTACTCTCGGCCTCCCATGGACGCTTAATCATTTTCATCCCTCTAAATTTGTCTCAAATATCCTGGCTCCAGGAAAACCATTTTCCTTTTCTTTGAAATCCATCACTCGATGTACCTTAAGGGAATAAATTTTCCCGGGGATTATATTTCGCGAATTTTCGCGAATTTCGCCTTTTTCGCGAAATATAATCTCGCGAAAATTTTCAAATTCTCATCTCTCGCTAAATTTGCGAAATTCAATCCTTGCGAAAATTAAGTTTTCTACACTAAAAGTTCTTTCAGCTAAGAAACTCTCTTAAATGAGTCTAGCCATTACTCGAATGTCTCTATGATTCGAATAAATTTTCATTCCTCGTAGCCGTTTGAGTTATGGAGACTCTACTGTACACATAAAATCTCGTAATCAAACTAACGAAAAATGTGAAAATCTGAAAAAATTCGCCAATTCGCGAAATTAAATCCTTGCGAAAATTTACAATCGAAGTTACTCGCGAAAATAAGTCCCGCGAAAATTAGATTATTTCGCGAGGGAAGCTGTCTCGCGATAATTAGTTGTCGCAAAAATTAGTCCCCTTGAGGTAGAAGGAAACTGGTATGCTGTAACCTTTGTTTTTAAAATTGTATCTGGAATCAAGGAGTAATGTGCAACTTTTAGTATTATGAATCGAAATTCATCAGAGTTCTGCAGAGTTTGTATATTATAGTTTGTAACTCCTCAAATGATGAAGCCTTCTTGAATCTAAAGTAAAATTATACGTAGTAAAACATACCTCCAAACAAAAACAATCTATCAACAGATGAGATATACTCTGAAACATGACCAGCACGTTTCTGCAATGAAGAATATTCACTGATCTGATACCATCGGTTAGGGTTGGTATTAGGTTTTTTATCTATCACGCACGAATCCCCATAAAATTCATCATTGCAGGAACACTTTTTCTCCGTCTGCAAAAAGACAAACAATTAATGACTATTTTCACAGATATAAGTAATCTGAATTCTCCTGATCAGTGTCCCCTATAAGTCCATGACACTAAATATCTGACCAGAAGAATTCTATATAATATGGGAAGAGTGAAACCCTATATGGAAAGAGTATTATAGGTTTTTAGTGTAGTTTAGCTAGAGGTATAACTGAGTTACCATGAGTTAAAGTTAGGTTGTCACTGCAATTTTATTTCGACCTAAACTTAGTTTTGATAGTTGCTTAAAAAGGGAGATAGATAGATATGAAGAGTTAAGCTGTAAGAGGAAGGGATATCATTTCAAGACTTTCAAACACTGAATGAAACTGTACAATGAAAACTTACCATATTACAGATACCATTTCCACTACCTTGAAAACATACATTGGGACACATTTGAAACTGGCAATGATCGCCAAAAGCGGAACCGGTGCATTGACATTTGCCATCACTTTGACAGGTACCAAAGGTATGAGTAACATTGTTTGAACAATTCATCGGACATTTGTGTATGAAATATGTCAAATTAAACCCATCATAAGCCGTATTGCCGTCAGTACTCAGAAGAATGTATACCTGAAACATCACATTATAAATATGCTTCGACTGTATGAAAGCAAGATGAATTACAACTACAAAATGTCTTTGTTGTACGTGAATGATATCGTTTGCCGTTTCTGTTTGTACCTAAGTATGAAACCTATCATCGAAAAATGCTGCTTTCATCATACCTATCTCGGACAAAAATGATTATAAATAAAACAAAGTGAAGAAGAAAATTATCTTACTTGATTTTGTGTGGAGGAGAGTGTAATGTCAGTTTGTGAGCCAGAAATGGTGGCAAGAAGAGGTGATTGAGATGAATTACCATCGTGTATATGAATATAATCGTATGTGCATTCAGTATAAAATGAGGTGAAGTGAATTGTTACTACTTCTGGTGGTCCCCCTAGAATTTATAAAAATGTTAATAAAAATCTTCAACTTGTTAAATCAGAAACATTGGCCTCAATGTTTGTTGATCAAGCATGATGATATAATGCGACAAGTAGAATGAAAAATAAATACCTTCTATTAACCATTCACATGACAAATCATTTTGGTATCTATCATATCCATCTGTGACTATGCCAGTCTTTTCAGTGAAAATCTTGCGATTTTGTAAACAAGGTTGTGAAAGTACGGCCTGATACCAGACAAGACAAAAGTAAAGGGAATAGAAAATCATGTTTATTGAAAGTCATATTCAATCAATTATTGCAGATCCATTAAAACACATTTCACTTTTTATTCTTTGCCTTTTCACTAAAAAAGTGGATAAGAAAAAAATCTTGAAACAGTTTAACACGAGTAGAGGTTATTGGAATAGGGCAAAATTGATAGGAAAAAAATATTAAACACATTCAATACTCTGTTGCAGATTTTATATAACCATAGTGACAAACTCATAAATTATTCAATTTTCTCAAATGAAAGAATGTTCAGGGACGTTGCTAGACCTAATGAATGTTCATTGAAGGAAGAAATTAGAACAGAATTAAAAAAAAGGAATTCTTTACATCACTATTCGCTTTTCATACAATATACAATAAGTACATAAATTTATTTTTTGACAAATAATCAAAATTCTGCTTATTTAGCGAACCTATTGAAGGACTTATCGTATCGGCTTATAGAAAGCAAACCAAAGTTAAGTCAATTAAGTATCTGAAAAAAATACTTGAAAATAATCTTTTCAAACGCCCGGAGTCTCTAACACCACGATCTTGGACCCAGCAGTTATTGAGACCTAATTCCAAATTCTGTGTATCAATGTTGTGTTTGAAAAGGAATGAACCCTAATCTACAAAATTAGAAATGAGGATGCATGGTGTGATGAATGTTTTTCCTAAGCTGTTAAAAATGAAAAATCTTGTGGCCCTGATAATATTTCTTCAAAGGATTTTAAATTACATGAATCAACGTCAGTTTCAAGCCTTTTCCAAGTTTTTTTGTAAAGGTGTTGAGCATGGTCCCTTTCCCTAAACTTGAAAAACTGCAAGGGTATCCTTTATATATAAAAAAAAGGATCATAGAAAGATTGTGGTAATTATCGTCCTATCTCACTGTTATCTATACCAAACAAAGTCGTTGAGAAATTCATTTGTAATGCTCAAGTTGGTTATTTGGAACCGTTCAATCTCAATGGAACTTTTTCAAACAGAGCTCTTGTGAAGATCTTCTTCTTTATATGACAGAGAAATGGCTGAAATCTATTGATTCAGGAAAGGTTGTTGTTGTTTTATTTATTGACTTTCAAAAAGCATTCGATAGTGTAGCTCATCCTATTTTGCTTAATAAACTGGCTGGGTGTGGAATATCTGGATCATTTCTTGAGTACATAATATCCAATTTAGATTATCGCTCTCAGTATAGGATAATCAACGGTATTTCATCAGATAGAGCAAATGTTTGATAAGATGTACTAGAGGGTTGTCTTCTAGGTCCTAATTGCTTTTCATCGTACATCAATGATATGCTAAGTGAAGTCAATCCTAATGATGGAGAGCTTGATATTTTTGCAGAGGACTCAACTGTTTTTTAGAGGTAGGCGCCACTGTTGTTTAACAGTGGCAAAAATGGGTGTTGCTGCCAAAAAAGTTGAAGTGTGTTCAAAGAGAAATTCTCTTACGACACACCCAGGTAAATGCAAAATTCGCATGATTTCAAAGAAGCCTTTTATTGGTCCCTTCCAGGCTGTAAAACTAAATGTTAAAGTCGTCCCCAATACAAAATGTCTAGGCATGACAATAGACCAGTATTTAAATCGAGAAGCACCCAAAACATTTAAACTCTTCAAGTTACACACTTGAAATTTTCAGCAATGAATACTCCAGGGAGGGCTCTAGGAAAAATCAATTTTGAGTTTTCAAAAATTTCCTTTAAATCCATAATGGCATCCTAGAAATTGAGTTTCGTTAAATGTTTCGTAATTTTGTTAAATGCCAATATTTCAAGCTAAAACCTGGTTTTCTTGGGCCAAAATCAAGATTTGTAGGAAATTTCTGAAAACTCAAAATTGATTTTTCCTGGAGCCCTCCCTGAAGTATTCATTGCTGAAAATTTCAAGTGTGTAACTTAAAGAGTTTAAAAGTTTATGGTTCTCAAAAATGCTGCTTTCATGCACTTTGCTACTAGAACCAGAGAAAATCAACCTCTTTAGTCTGAAATTTAAACATTGAGTGATCTTGCTGGGGTTATTTTGTTATTTATGCTGAACACCAGTACAAGAAACCATTTTTAAACCATTTGACCCTTCCCTGGCCTTTCATAGCCTAGAAATGAGCAAAAAATGCAAAAAATGCGAATCAAAGACCCCATGGGGAATGCTGGACTTTTTATCTAGGAGGTTATAAAAGTAGCGCAAAATGCCTACTAATGGATTAAATTTTCACAAAAAATACTACACTTTGAATTTTTGACATCATGCTAAAAAGAAGTTGATAATCAAACCCTAATATTGCTTTAATTGCCTGGTTCAACGCTGCCTCCAGTCTGAAACTTCCCCCTTTATTTACAGTAATTTTCTCATCCAATTTTGGGACACAGATCATCAACGCTGCCCTTCAAGAATAAGAAAAACGATGGTAAAAATAGTCCTTTTTATAAAAACCCAGAAAAAGTGCCTTTTTTGGTTATAGTGGACACTACCCTGCCTTTCTAGAATTTGGCCTGATAAACTATGAGACAGGCCCGTTAATGGTGTTTGACGATATCTCGGGTTGGCCTTAAAACCAGACTCTCCAACTTGATACAATCGATAACTTTTTCCAATCAATGACTAATTGATAAACATAGACCTTTTGCTAGGTGCAATACTGTTTCGCCTCCAGTTGTAAAAATATATGACAGTAGACCATATTCCAAGTGTTTACTTTTCATTTAACTGTGTTTAATATAACTTATAACTAAGCATCTGTGCTGCATGCTTAGGCTACAAAGTTAAACTATGTCAAATAGCCTAGCAATTGTGTATGTTTTTTTAGCCTGGCCTCCTCGGAAAATGCTATAGCAAAAATCAATAAATAAAAATCAAGCACTGAGAAGTTGATCTACTCTCAGGCAATCATGTGAAGTCATTGATAATGTTTTCATTGTGAAGTCAAAAATGGTATCGCGCCTAGAAAGCGATTCTATACAAGTGACCTTAGAAAAAATCTCAAAATCGAAGAAAGCGATACGATAAAAGTGAACTTATAAACACTCTCTGACATCGTGACCTATACAAACAATTTCCAGTCAGACATTGACTGATGACTGACTTTTATTTACAGCCCTGATTAAGTTAGGCTTCTGCTGTTCCTCTAGCCAACGATGTAAAAATAATAGATAACCAACTTGCCTTGATTCTTAAAAAACATCCGTGTTACGGTTGTAAAAATATTAATGACATTTTGCATCGTAAAAAGAGCAATTAAATAAAAACTTGCTTCATTTGCAACCTTCTATTGGACAGAATCGATCACGTGATGTATATTTTTCCAAAATTTGGGTTAAAAAAAGGGTATTTTCCTATAGGCAGCCTCACAGAAGGAATTTTTTAATTAGATATTATTGTTCTATAAACATTCATCTGTTTATTTTGTATCAAATCGCACATATATTTTTCCGATAACAGCATTTTATGAGCGTTTATTTATCCAGATGAAGATTAAGTGGTATCAGGCCGATCCGTAGTCAATTTGTCTAAAAATTGGTACCTTTATCTTTTAAAAAAAATTCCAAAATTTGCAGTAAATAACAATTCAAATTTTCTATCAATTCAGTGGATGTCAAAAAGTGTGTCAAAATCTAGCTAAAAGCATAACACGCACTGCACACAGAGCTTTTTTAAAGGGACATTACAGTAGTAAATGTAAACATTGTGCGAACCACGTGTCATTAAAGAGAACAATGAAAATCACGTGTCCAAAATAAACTTGTAAAACAATTGAACAATAAAAATTAGCCATATTTGGTTTGATTTTTTATTTTGACATGTGACATTTGTTTTGATTTTGTATCCGCTGCATACAGTTTGTTTACAAATTTCGCAAGTACTGTTATGTCCCTTTAAGGAGTGCTCATTTCAATAGGAAAACAATGGTTGCTCTCTTGGGAGAAGTGCCTTCTAGAGGTAGTTGGTTATCTATTATTTTTACATCGTTGCTCTAGCCTAAAAAGTTTCTTGTAGAAAGTATACAGCCATTCTAATTTGCGCTGAATCAGTGTTTTTTTATTTTTCTAAAATAGTGATGCATTGTGGGATTGTTTAGGGGGTATTACAATAGAAATCTCTTAGGAATTCCTCAAGAGAATTATATTGTAATACCCTCGAAACAATCCCAGGGCTGGAAATAACGATATTGAGGTGGTCGGACACATTGTCCGGTCAAAAATTGATTTGGGTCGGACATGCCCTAAGGCTTTTAAAGTAAAATGGGTCGGACATGTCCGATTGATTTTTATGTGGGGTATACTTCAAGTCTAATACAAGCTTCTGATAGAATTTCACATTGATCACGAAGAAGCTAAACAAATGCCAATTAATGTTCAGAAGTCCATGATTTTTACTTGAAGCATGCTTTCATTTGTTGAGAAAAAGCATCACACAAAATGAATATCTAACACTAATGATCGCAACTTTGAGAGTTTTTGTTTGTAAATAAAGAAGTTACTAATTCTATGTAAATTATAATTTCTTTTGGAAATTTCACAATGCATCTGACAAATTTTTTGAAGGCACCAAAAGTAATTTGGTCAGACATGATGTCCGACTTGAATCGATTTGGGTCGGACATTTCAGCAATTGGGTTGGACAGCAATGTCCGATGTCCGACCGTTATTTCGAGCCCTGTAATCCCATAATGCATCGCTGTTTTAGGAAAATCAAAAACTCTGATAAGGTCTATTGATGTTCAATTGCAATTTCGTTGTAGTTTGATAGGATAGGTTTGAATGTAACAGCTGTGTTGTAGAAGACAAATCAATTATATAACCTTATCATTATAGAAATTTCTGCTGGAGTAATAAGTTATATTCAAAAGACTGCTGCATTCTCCCAAACAACAAAAGGTCCGACCTAGGTTGGCTTTTCTTTTCAATTACTTTGTACTTTCATATCTACGTCCACATTCTTCAATGGAGACCCTTTCTTTGCTTTTTTCTGGGCCAATTCTCACAGCATCTCTGCTGGTATATGCAAGAAAAATAGCGAAATGATTCCGGAAAAGCACCAAGATTCTTAGTCCAGAAACCAGGTTCTTTTTACACTTTGACGGTGTCAAATAATCATCAGTCAGGACTTTTTGCCTAATTAGGAATATTTCTAATTTCTAGCTACTTTCCAGGTTTAAAGGAAAGTCACAGAAAATTTTCTAGACTTTCCTAATAGACAATATTGGCTTCGCATGAAAACTCAGATTTGACCCCCGAGAATTCCCCACAATACTTTGCGCGTAAAATATTTCACCGTGAACTTTTTTCTGCGCAAAGTATTGTGGGCAATTTTTGGAGAACAAATCTGAGTTTTCATGTTAAGCCGATGTCGTCTATTAGTCCTGACATTGAATATGGAACGCCTGATCCAAGTCTATTGAACAAATAGTTGTTTGGCATGACAGTCCATTGAATATTGAATATCAAATCAATCCAGCCAGTACAATACAAACGGGATAAATTATCTTGTACCTAGCTAACAGTTGTGTTGTAAGAGACAAATCAATTATAAATATAAGTTTCTGCCAGAGTAATTAGTTATTCAATAGACCCTCGCGTTCTCCCAAAAGACTGATAAGCAATTACCGTAAGTTGATCTAATGTCGACATTCCTCATCTAATTTGACAACCTTCTTTAGAGTTGGGAATAATAGACGGTTGGAAATGCTAATGGAAAAAACATTTCTTTGCTTATCGAATCAGAGAGAGAAAATCTTTTGTCTATTAATGATTCAGACTTCTTCCTGTTATTCCCATCTCTACAGTAAAGAAAAGTGTCAAAATTAAAAGAGGGGTGTCTACATTAGACCAACTTAAAGTATCTAAAAAACAAACATTTGAATATATTGAACCATATTTTTAATCGAACTAATCAAACTCAGTGTAGGTGGAACTTCGATATTCCAGGATTATGATTTTACCAGCCTTTTAGCAATTTTTGCTGCGCTAACCAAAATCTTGCAACCTCTAAGCTTTATCTTAAGGAAGATCGATATTAGAGTTTTTCAGCGTTCCGAAAAAAATGCACTGCAGAAAGTTTTTTCATCTTCACAGGATCGATTCTCAACCACAAAATACATCTTTTGGTCAATAGGTTTTTAACTGACATTCTTCTTCAAAGTCAATCACTTTCGTTTTCCCCTTGAGAGCGCAAGAAATATATGATTAGCTCGTTTTCCTGCACTGGCAGATGAAAATAAGGCGGCAATCTTGTGCTGAGGGTGCTACTTAGTTTCCGCCTTATTTTGCGCCCACGATAGAATGATCCAAATACGGGGGTGTTACAAATGATAAATTATCTCATTTTGTAAGTGTTTATTTTCTTACAGATAAAAATATTATATTGAATATCATTAAAACTTATTCATTTAAGAGCCACATTCTCTAAGAACCAGGTGGTTTTGGACAATTTTGTTAGTATGAAATTTTGTTTGCCTTCATTTTTGGATATTTGGTAGACAATAGTGAAAAACTCAGAATCCCAAAATTTTGGGTCCCAAAAATCCATAATGGCGGCTTGAGGGCTAGTTAAAATTTTGGACTTTTTTTGCCAAGTGTAAAAGTTTGATTTTGAGAGGAAATATTTCAAGTTGCAACTAAGGTCACATGGGTTTCTTTTGATTTTCTGAAAGTACTCACAGTAAAGTGTCAAAAAGTCCAAAAAAACCCATGTGACCTTAATCGCATTTTTCATAATGGCGGCCTAGATATGGAAAAAAACTCACTTTTTAACAAATTAAGCCTCAATTATTCAGCCTTGGAGCAATTCTAGGAATTTTATTTTTGGCAAAAAGTGTTCACAACTAACAAAGATCAAATGTTGAAAATTTGAAGTATTTCACTCAACCTGGCTGGGCTCTACAGGCTCTACAAGAAGGTGCAAATCTCAAAAAGTGCTATATTTGCCTCGATTATTCAAGAGTTGCGACTAATGTTGGGAAAAACTGTTAATTGTTCCTGGTAGAGAAAGTTGCCTAGTTTCAGGAACAAAAATAATACCCATGTGATCTATAAGCAGATTTGAGAAAAATTAAGCCAAGAAATTTTTTAAGTGTGATTTTTCTAGGCTGGCGGAGACACAAAAATAAGGCCCTTGTTACACCAGGAAGAATTGTCAGTAGCCTCTGTAAATCCCTTGTAAAGTAACTGGATTTTCGGTCTGTTGTTGATATAGCAAATTTTCAGGGACTTTAATCAAATATTTGAACAAAAGGAATAGCTGGAAATGATTTTCTGAGGAACCTCACCAATATCTCTCAAGATTTCTCTTAAATGTAACAAGTCTTACAAACCAGTATCTGTTTCCTGGGTAACTGAAGGTTGTTTTAAACTTGAGATTTTGTAGATTTTTGGCTACATGAGGTTTTTCTTAGTATTTGTAGATGGCAAAATGGAAATTTTGGGGTTCAGTAATATCTGATTGTCATATATGTCAGTATACCATGGAAACTTTAGAAAAAAATGACAATGGGTCAGAATCACTCTAATCAGCTCACAGGGACTCATCCAAATTGAACTTAACTCTATGAAGAAAGAGCCCGATAAAGATAAGTCCTAGCATCTAAGCCAATATTCAGATCCTACTATGAGAATATTGTTCAGGTTTTAGGCTGGCTTGCTATTTCGTACTTTCAGGTTTGGGATCTGAGTTTTCACTTGTACCAAAATATCCAAAAATGAAGGCAACAAAATTTCTACTAACCCACCCACCTGGTTCTTTGGATGTGGCTTCTGTAGTTTTAGAGAAATTTTTTAAATACCTTATTACACGAATATTACTAGGCAAGTATTCAACAGCCTTGAAATTAACACCCAAAAAATTAACAAGAATTTTATTTGTTTTTTCAAGGACACCACAACTGGTTTTAACTAAAGGTGTTTTCAGCACAGGGGTTTTAATTAACACAAAATTTCTTAATTGGTGTTAATTACATGTCTACTTATTTCCGTGTAATAAGGTATATGGCTAAATAAAAAGCAAAATGTGTCATCACAAGCGATTTAAAGTACAAATGAGATGGAACGTTCTCAAGCGTTCTCGTACATTTGAAAACGTTCCATAGCGTTCCTGGAACATTCCATAGTGTTCCTGGAACATTCCAGAACGTTCTAGATCATTCCAGAACGTTCAGGAACGTTTCAAAACGTTCACGAATGTTCCAGAACACTTGAGAATGTTCAAGAACGCCATCCAGAACGCTTGCGAACGATCCTTCGCGTCCAAAAGTTAATATTAAGATTATTCAATTCATGATATGCACCATCGCACGGACCCAACATCTGATTGGTTAAAAGTGACGCATTGAATGATTTTACATCACTTACAACCAATCACCTGTTGGGTCCATGATGTAATGTCAGAAGACATTGCAATGGTGCATATCATGAATAAGAACGTTTGGGAATGATTTGGAACGAATAGGAACGTTTGTAAACTAGCAAATACCAGGGAGCGATCAGGAACGTTTCAGGAACGTTCAAGAACGTCCTCTAGCGTTCTAAGAACGTTCCTAAACGTTGAAGAACGTTCCATATCGTTCGTTTTACTAGAACGTTCCATTTTATTTGCATTTAAAGTTGCTTGTGATGACACAAATGATGGCAGTTCTGTTATTTTAAGTTTTTTGTCGACTTAGCTATTCTACAAATCTCGGAAAGGAACTCCAATAAGAATTCTGATACATAACCTGATTGGTTAACTTTGGAACCGCTTCAAGAAAGTCATGTTTCAACCAATCGTAGAGCAGTTTGTCAATCTCTACCTTATAAATGAATAATACAAAGAAGTGGTAAAGAATAATATATGATAGCCAGTGAGGCTTTATGTGAATTCTGTAAATGGTATTTGGATCAATTGATATTGATCATCGTTCATATTGATTCTTGTGTTGGTTCAAGTTGGATTGTGTTCATCAAGTCTTTTGTTGGTGAAGACTCATTATATTGGTTTATATTGCATCCGGTCAAGCAAGGATCAGCAATCACTAGGCTGGTAAATACTTATTTAACATTTGGTAGCAGAGGAAACAACGATCCACTATGGCAAACAAGAATTTGATGGCAAACAAGAAATTCTACAATCGTGAAAAAGATGAAGTCGATTAGCTTTCCACTCAGAAACTGTACGTGGAGCTACGGCCAGAAACGTCCCTTGCGAACTAAAAGTATCTTCAAGTTCTCGTTCATCACTCCTGGCTATATCTTAAAACATTTAAACAAATTAAAACGTAACAAAGCAACTGGTATGGATTCACTCCCGCCGAATATGTTAAAAGACTGCGCTGAGCAGATTGCTGATCCGATATCTCACATCATCAACCTATCGTTAATGACCAGCACAGTGCCCACCATTTGGAAAACTGCAAAAGTTAACCCAGTCTTCAAGTCCGGAAACGTAGATCTTGTCGAAAACTATAGACCTATTTCAATATTACCGATTTTGTCAAAACTGCTTGAAAGAACAGTACATGACCAGCTATATTCATTCTTGGAAGATAATAAACTTCTTTCAGACTGTCAGTTTGGCTTTCGAAAAAGACGATCCACCAAACTTGCTGCTACCCTCCTGTGTGATTCTGTGCGGAGAGGCTTTGAAGATGGACTTCTTGGATGTCTGTTTTTAGATCTTTCTAAAGCCTTTGATACAATGGGGCACAGTTTGATCATTGAAAAACTTTTATTACATGGTGTTTCTGGGCCAGAACTAGCCTGGATCACCGACTATCTATTTAATCGTACCCAATGTGTTGAAATCAACAGCATCTTTTCGGAAAAAGAGGCTATCACATCAGGAGTCCCACAGGGGTCAATTCTTGGGCCACTCCTCTTCATTGTCTTTTTTAACAACCTTTGTGATTCTATCCAACACTCTTCAATCATTCAATATGCCGATGACACTGTTATCTATTTTGGTGCCAAAACAACAAATGAAATCGAAACTGCCCTCAATAAAGATCAATCAACCATTGTCAAATATTGTGAGGAGAATGAACTTTTACTAAATTTTAAGAAAGGTAAAACTGAGGTAATGTTGCTGGGTACTGCTCAACGAATGGCAAGGTATGGAAAAACAGTTACGATAAAGTACAACAACACCATCGTTAACTCTGTGACCCAATATTGTTATCTTGGAAATGTCATTGATCACCACCTCAACCTTTCCACTAATTTTGACAAATCCTACAAAACTGCCTCAGGTCGATTACGTTTGTTATTTGGTGTTCGAAAATTTTTGACAGCCAGTGCTGCACAATCAATTTATGAACTGATGATTGTCCCACTGTTGACTTATAGTTGCTCGATCAAAACCACCTTCAACGAGGGGCAAAAATCAAAGCTTGCTTCTCTAGAACGTCGTGCAGCTAAGATCATTGGTATCCCTTCAGTTAAAAAGACTGAATCTTTGATGGAGAAAGAACTTTGCACAATGGTGAAAAATTGTGTAAAGAAAGTGTACCAACATGATATTTTTGATAATTATTTTAAAGTTATAAAACATGATCGTGGTACAAGGAACAATAACAAATTATTACAACTACCTAGTATCAAACTGCAAGCATCGAGGCCAAGTTTTTACTTTGGTGCTGCAAAAATTGTCAATAGTTTAGGTATATCAAACAGAGAATTTTTAGGTTCAGATTAACTATTTTACCCTGGCACTGTGTAGTCTGATCAAATTTTTTCTAACTCCATTACTATTTTTCCGTAGTCTTCAAAGTTAATTACTATTTGATTTACTTCTGGTCTATGCATTTAGCCCTACGTTTAATTTTCTCTTTCCTTTTTTCTCCAGTGCCTTTAGCCTTTTAGATTTTTTCAATATTTTAGCTCATTTATTAATTATATTTTTTGATTTTTAGGTTTTTATATTTTATCAGGACTGCAACGGAAAACAGTTTTATTGTATATATTTATGTAAATATTGTACATTTTTAGAACTGAAAAGTAATTATCCTGAATAAATATTCGTTAATAATAATAAAAATAATAATGATATCAAAGCCCCGTCGGCATTGAGGGAGGATGTTCCTTACGAAAACTGGAAGAAGGAAATAACCATTTGGAAGCTCTTCACTTCGTTGGAGAAGAAGAAGCAAGGCTTGGCAATTTTATTATCCTTTGAAGCCAAAGCAAGGGAAGCTGCGCTGGAGTTAGAGGTAGTAGTAGCAAAAGTAAGTAAAGATGATGGTGTGAGCAAGGTGCTTGCACAACTAGATAAACTGTATCTCAAAGATAAGCTGCAACTCTCGTTTCAAGCATATGACAGTTTTCGGAAGTTTAAACGACCCAATGATATGCCAATTGCAGATTTTGTTGTCGAGTTTGAACATCTGTACAACAAAGCCAAAGCTTACGAAATGATTCTCCCTGATGGTATCTTAGTGTACAAGTTCCTCAATAATGCAAACATCTCAGATTCACACGAAAAGTTAATTAGAGCAACAATGACTGAGCTATCTTACAATTCAATGAAAGACCAACTTTGCAAGGTTTTTGGAGATTTGAGCCTCTCGGTATCTTCAAACAAGAGCAAAGATGTAGGTGCTGTAAACAATCAGGTGAAGTTTGAGTCACGAAATGAGATGACATTTGAGACACCAAGCAGAGACGAGGAAGCAGAAGAAGTTTACTATGGAAATTACCGTGATAGATCAAATCGTGGTGGAAGATCTCGACCTAATCGTGGACGATTCAATTTTAGAGGTATAGGAGGTCGTGGATAGCATGGTGGTGCGGAAAGAAGACATCAAGATGGAAAACCAAGACAAAACCCAGCTGGACCAGACGGTGCCCCTTCAACTTGTATGGTTTGTGGATCAGTGTTTCATTGGGCCAGGGATTATCCTGATTCATATGACAATTTAATGAAGCACAAGAACAAGAGCAAAGAAGATGACGAGATAGCCTTATTTAGTGACACTTTAAAGCATTTTGTGGGAGAAACCCTTGGCACAGCAGTGTTGGACTCTGGATGTACAAAGAATGTATGTGGAAAAACATGGCTTGGATGCTATCTAGAGACACTGGACAAAAATCAACTATCAACAGTGAAGGAATTCAAAAGCAGCACAAGCTTCAAGTTTGGCAATGGAGATAGTGTGAAATCCTTGAAGAAAGTAAAGGTACCAGCATACATTGGAGGAAAGAATGTATTTATCGAAACTGATGTCATCGATGGAGACCTACCCTTACTTTTGAGTAAACCAAGCAAAGATGCCACGAAAAAGGCTGAAATGAATATTGATTTCATTCATGACAATTTCACAATTTTTGGACAAACTCAAAGCTTATGTTCACTTCCTCTGGTCACTATTGCATCCCACTTGGATATTGCACAAATGATCTCAACAGCAACAGAAAATCTGAATGCGATAGTTTGGCTCTATTTGGTTCTGCAAACTCAGTAGAAGAGAAGAAAGGAATGATGCAAAAACTACATAGACAGTTTAGTCATGCGCCCTAACACCGAATCAAAAGTCTTTTGAAAGATGCTGATCAAGAAAATATTGACATTCTGAAAAAGGTGTGCGAGTCTAAGTCCAGACGGTGTCAATCGAACGAATCGAACGCCGAATCAATCGCCGAATCAATCGAACGCAATTGAGCGCAATCGAATAATTGCAATTCGATTGTCGAACGCAATCAAATTGCAATTGAATATTACCCAGGATTTGCTGTTCGATTGCTTCGATTACGTTCAATTGCTTCGATAACGGCGAAGGCTTCTTTGTAAGAGCGAAAGACATGTACCTATTTTTCGGATCCGGCATGCGGGAATAGTGTCAGGACCTGCAGGTGACCTGGTAGGGTTGGGTATGGGTGTGGTTTGGGTGTGGTTACGTATCAGATTGGCTAGGAATTTGGTTATTATCAGTTAGGGTTAGGGTTGGAGCTCGAAAAAAGTGCCACTCTTTTGTGATTTTCTCTTAACCCTTTCCGGACGCACGGGCCACTGGGTGGCCCATGAATCGTGTTCCTATATGACGCACGGGCCACCGGGTGGCCCATAGTTTTGTAAAAGATTTTAACAGTTTTCGCGCCAAAATACAATAACATGGTTTTGAATAATGATTTTGAGATAAATTTCCCGTAACCTGCAAAAAACCGCTTTTCGATATCTTGTTTATATACAACAAGAATTATAAATTTTCAATGTTTGTTGCAAATTTACTCAGGCTAAATCTGTAAGGGAAAAATTGCTCAAAAATTTGGACAAAAAATCACTTTACTCAGATTCTTGGAAAGCTTATGACATGAAATTTTTTTTACCCGGTCAGTAATTCAATTCTCTAAATCATATTCAAAGTTCAAGGCGTAAAGCAAATGCCTTTTACTCTATTTCTTTATTCAAAGTCAAAAATTTTGTCTTTCCGAAAAAAAATCTGTCGATTTTTCGGTCACGTGACCAGGTGTCAGCCATATTTAAAAAATTTTTTTTGGTATTTCAAAACCCCTATTACATGTGAAAAAAATGAGGTATTACTTATCGTGATATCTTTTATCAATCACTTTCTATTGCAATTTTAGTGAAGCCAGTCAAAAATCGAATTTTTGTTTGCGTCATATAGCCGTGAAATCATGCGTCCGGAAAGGGTTAATACAGTCTGGTCTGTAGTTTGTACAATATAAACAGCCATCAGAAACTTTTTTTCGGCATGAATCCATGGCGCAGTGGATAAGGCATTGGGTTTCAAAACATCGGAACTTTGCATTTAGTGGGTTGAATCCCACCGGTGGCGATCTGTCGGTAAGTCATTCAGTAAGTTAGAAAACATAGTAAATAACTCACACAGAACCAGAAAGTCAGAAAAACTACGAACAAGAGACTGGAAAGTACGAAATAAGTCCAGATCTGTCTTTCGTCTTTACGAAGAAGCCACGACCTTCGATAACGTTCGATTGCATTCGATTACGTTCGATTGATTCAATGGTATTAGATTTTATTCGCTTTGGTATGGTAATTAAGTGCTCGGCCTCCCACGCTAAAAAGCTCTAACAGAGTGATCCAATTTAATCTAATCGCAATCAAACTCATCAAACATAATCCTAATCGAACGAAATCAAAGATTAATCCAATGTCAATTATCAATCAAACCAATCGAACCTTACTCGAACTCAATCGAACACAATCGGATATTACCCAGAAATCGGCCGTTCGATTGAGATTCGATTACGTTCGACAATCGAATCGCAATTATTCGATCGTGTTTGATTATACGTTCGATTGGTTCGATTGCGATTTTTGTTTGAAGTTGTTCGATTAACACCGTTGACACCGTCTGGCTAAGTGTATGAGGACCGTGCCGACGCACCGGACTTAACGAACACCGGACACGCGAAAATCCGGTGTAAAAGAGAATTTTTTTTACCACCGGACAATTTCTGCACCGGACTTAAGGAAGTCGGATGTCCGGTGTCGGAGAAGGATATTTTTTCCCACCGGACAATCAAAACACCGGACATGACAAGTCCGGTGCATCCGGTGTTTCTTAATTTTTTGTTTCATAAATGTCCGGCGTCCAAAATTCCCTGTATGCAACACCGGACTGGACATCGCCAGACGATCTCAATCGAACGGAATCGACGATCGAACCAGTCGAACCAAATCGAACGCAATCGACCGATTTAAATTCGATTGTCGAACGCAATCGAATCTCAATCGAATATTACCGCAATTTTCAGATTCGATTTATATTCGATTGCGTTCGATTGATGTTCGATTACGTTCGATTGCGTTCGATCGTCGATTCATTGACCCCCAGATTGTTCATCGTATAATTTCTACGGGAAATCGAAAGTAATTTCATTCGGCTTGTGATGTTTGAGAGCTTGGATATTGGGAAGCTGCAAGAATAAAGCCAGACGATCTCAATCGAACAGAATCGACGATCGAACCAGTCGAACAACAATCGAACCAATCGAATATTACCCAGGATTTTGACGTTCGATTGAGATTCGATTGCGTTCGACAATCGAATTTCAATCGGTCGATTGCGTTCGATTTGGTTCGACTGGTTCAATTGTCGATTCTGTTCGATTGAGATCGTCTGGACATCGGATTTATTGCGTCCGATGTAGCAAAAGGATACTTTTTGCCACCGGACAAATACACTGGACAGTCCGGTGCGTCGGCAGGGTCCTAGTGTATGTATATACAGTGTTTTTGAATAGCTATACCCACAAAATCCCACACTAAAAGAGATAAAGCTTCTAAAGTCAATTCCAATATGTTCTGATAATACAAGAAAAACTTTACCTTATATAAGCTAAACACAAGATTATTTCCTTCTTTGTTTTGTAAAGTATTACCAGTATTACCTACATTGAAAAACTTTGTCCCCTTGTCAGTCACAGTTGAGTCGTTTCGCATGGATGGAGAACGGTTTTTTGATCAAGAGATTCCCGAAAAATTGTGAGTCGATCCAGTAACACCCTCTCCAACGGCCCTCGACTTAATGGCGTGCCTGACTGTAAAACTGTGCCTCGCTCGAATTACGGAAAATTTTAAAATTTTCTAAGGCCGAAGGCCGAAAAGGAAATTTGAATTTTATGAGCTTAAAATCAGACGAATTCATTATGCCGAGCGGACGCAGTCTAGAGTGAGTGGAACGAAGGCTAAGAAAAGCATCGTAGATGCGTCCTATATGATGTGACAAATAGAAATGTGTAGACGTCGCATGTGACGTATATATTAATATATCTTTCCTTGAATGAAATGCTAATATTAATAACTAAATAAAATATAAACTATATAGATATAAAGTTTAAGATCTCCTTCCTCGTCTGCCGCCACGACCACGTCTTTTCCCTCGATTGTGGTTCTCTGCATAAAAGATAGAATACAGTGTAAGCAGTTTAAAAGAAAAGTAGGGAGGAGGGATGGGAATGAATTCGTCTGATTTTAAGCTCATAAAATTCAAATTTCCTTTTCGGCCTTCGGCCTTAGAAAATTTTAAAATTTTATATCGCTTAAAATCAGACGAATTCATTATGCCGAGCGGACGCAGTCTAGAGTGAGTCTTCACAAAAGGCTGCGGAACGCCGGCTAAGTCCTCGTTTAAAGCAACTTCAGTCCTGTAGGAGTATATTTTGGTACTTTTCTGCCGAACTGAATTCTTTGTTGTAAATTTTTGCCATACTGATGCATTAGACCAGTTCCCCATTTTTAAAATGTCTTTAAGATTTGCCCCTTTTTTGTATGCCTTTGAAGAAGAGGCTGACCTCTTGGAGTGAGCCTGAAAAATGTTGATGTCAATGCCCGCCATTTTTAACATCTCTTTTACCCATCTAGCTGTTGTATCCTTTCCTACGGGCTTGTGTGGTTCGACATAGCTCAAAAATAATTTAGAGGTTTGCTGTTTTTTCCTAAACACCTTTGTAACTTTGATGTATTCGGTAAGGGCTTGATATGGACAAAGCTTCCTATTTCCCTCAAATTTCCTAAATTCTATTGGTTCATTTTTCTTTCCTTGTTTGAAATGCTTGGGTGGTGTACTTAAATGAAAAATGAAAGTCGTTTCTGATTTCCCCATGAGATCAATATCCAGGTCCGTAAGTTCCGAGCCTCTATTTGGCGCCAGGATTCCCAAAAGTGTTACAGTTTTAAAAGTAAGTTCCTTTAGTTGTAAATGTTCGTTTTCTGGTAATTCCCTCATACAATTCAACACTGTGTCGATGTCCCATATTTCCGTATATTTAGGCATCGGGGGTCTCTGTCTTGAAACTCCTTTTAGTAAGGAAGTGACCAGTGGATGTTGCCCCACTGGTAGCCCTTCAACAATTCTATGGTAAAAGGATATGGCTGATCTATGCCCATTTATGGTGTTATATTCTTTACCCTCTTCGAATAAGGTTGTCAAGTAGTTGACTACGGTCTCTATAGTACTTGAAATGGGATCAATTTCCCTTTTACGACACCAGCTACTGAAGTTTTTCCAGGCTGACATGTAATGTCTCCTAGTTCCCTTTGCTTTGGATTGTTGGATAAGGGTAGCAGCAGTTTGTGATATGCCCTCTGAAGACTCATGTTCCCTGATATCTCCCACACTGCCAAGTGCAGTGTTTTGTTTCGAATGAGAGGGTGCGTTTCCTCCAATGGGTGGGTTAGAGTGTCCCTTTCCATTTCTATCTTCCTTGGGTTTGAGATTAACATCCCCAGTAAAACTGGATACCAGGGTTGGGTTGTCCAGATTGGGGCTATCAAAATTACTGTAGCTCGAGACCTTTGCGCTTTCTCCAGGCACCTCCCTATCAGAGAAAATGGGGGAAATGCATATGCTAGAGTTTGGTCCCAGGTCTGAGTTAATGCATCTATTGCTTGACAATCCGGGTCTGGTCTCCAACTGAAATAGGTTTCCAGTTGGTGGGCTGTTCTGGAAGCAAATAGGTCGATTTCTGGAGTTCCCAAAGTTTTCACTATCTGTATGAAAACCCTCCTTTTTAGCTTCCAATCGCTCCAGTCTGTCGAGTTCCTGGACTCGAAGTCGGCTTCCTTGTTCAAGCTCGATGGGATGTATTCTGCAGTAAGAGTGATCCCTTTCTGGGTCAAGAAAGACCATATTTCCTTGGCTATGTTTACTAGAGTCAAATTTGTTGGTCGACCCATTTTCACAATGTGAGCTAGAGCTACCTGATTGTCTATCAATAGATGTATTGACTTCAGATGATTTCCCTTCACAAAGGTTTTCAGAGCTATGAGAGCTGCTTTCATCTCTAGGACATTTATATGTTCCTCTTTTTCCCAACTTTGCCATAGTCCTCCTGACGAGATCTGACCACAGTGGGCACCCCATCCTCCTTCTCTTCCCTTTGCCGCGTCTGAGCTTATAATTAAATCTGGGGGTAAGATGTTTATGTTTTTCCCATTTCCTGTCGAAAGGTTTTCTACCCACCACTTTAGCTCCTCCGTTGCTTTGTTGTTCAAGCTCATTGCAGACTCGTATCTCTGTTCGCATCTCGCTAATTGCGTGTTCATGCATTTTTGAAGGAACCTTATTTGGAGTGGTGCTAGGGTGAAGGCTGGGGCGATTGCCATAAGATTCCCTATTAGGCTCGCTAGTTTCCTTATGGGAAAAGTTTTCAGACTCAACATTTGAATGCATAATTTCCTCAGTTTTCGCACTTTCTCTAGTGGGACTTTGAAGGTCATATCGCAACTGTTTATTAAGACTCCCAGATACTCCATCTGTTGGTTTGGTACCAGTACAGACTTCTGTAGATTTATTGTAAACCCTAGATTCTCCAGAAGAAAGATTGTTGTGTCCCTTGAGAAGATTGCTTCTCCTTTCGACCCTGCTACTATCAATAGGTCGTCTATGTATATGAGGACTCTTATTTGTAACCTTCTCAACAGTGAAATGGGTACTTTGAGTAGTTTTGTGAAGAACCTGGGAGCTGGTCCCAATCCGAACATCAGGCATTGGAATTCGTATAGGCTTCCTTCCCAGCTGAATCTCACATACTTCTTTGATTGGGGATGCAACGGTATTGCAAAATAAGCGTCCTTCAGGTCGATTTTGACCATGAAGTCCCCCTTCTGGAGGATGTTTTTCACATCCTTTAAAGTTTCCATTTTGAATTTTTGATATGGAATGTATGAGTTCAGTTCCTTTAGATTTATAACTGGCCTGTATTTTCCTGGTTCCTTTTTCTCTTTTAAAAATAGAGTGGACAAAAATTGACCTTCTGTGTTTAGAACTCTCTTCACAGCCCCTTTCTCCAGTAAGGTTCTTATCTCTGCTCTTATCAAGGCTTTCATTTTGGAATTTGAATTTATTTGTTGTGGTCTTGTTTTTTGAATCGGCTTCCCTATTATTGGGATCACTAAGCCTGAAACTGTTTCCAAGATGAATTTGTCCTGAGTCAGTTTTGACCAATTGTTTTGAAAAAATCCTGTCCTTCCAGTCTGTGTCAACTGGGGATTTGATAAATCCTCTATGAGGTTTTTATACTTGGGTGTATTTTCCCAAATTTTTGTGACTCCTCGTTTGTCAGCAGAGGTTTTGCTTGACTGGAGAGAGGTTCTGTGAAGTTTGACAGAATTTTTCTTACCTTTGCCTCTTCGGTTTTGAATTCTGTGGTGCAAGCCAGCCTGTTGTTCATCGGTGTATTGTTCGTGCCCCTCTCCGTGGCTTGTTGATTGGGAGGAGCTCCATGAAAAGGGAGTGCGATTAGCTGTTTGAACTCTTCTTGAAAAGAGGAATTGTTTGAGTGACTGGTTGTTCACTTTTGCCTGTTTTGTGAGGGATTTTATTGTCTCCTCTCCAAAAAGTTTTCCATCACTTTCTTGTAACTCCTCTAATAGGGTCTCTCTGAGCCACACACTGATATGGCTTTCACGAATGCCAAGTCCCATCAAAGCATTTTTCCTTCGGAAGAAATTGCTGGCATTGAGGGCCTGTCCTAACAGCAGTATCGACTGTTGGAAATGAGTGGCCACCTCTTCGAGATCGAGTTTTTCATTCTCGTCTCCTGATCTTGCTCTCTCAACGCTCTGCCAGATTTTGGCAAGCGGAGCCAAGATATCTCTGACTTTATTCGATATCCGGGATATCGATTTGTCCACGGCCAGGGTTTTAGTTCCCATTGACCCTTTTTCTCTGAGTAAGCAATCGAATAATGAATCCATTTTTAACTCAGGTGAGACGTTGCTTGGGACTGGTGTTTCTTCCAGTATGTCCTTTTCAAGCTCTTTATCAGGTATGTAATTCCTGATGTGCTTCTCCAGATACTTCACAAGTCTGGGATCAAGTTTCCAGTCATGTTCATTGACGTCCATCTGGAATAATTCTGGTTTGTCGTCACTCGAATTAGATGATGAGGTAGAGGAACTTCTGCTTCTTTTTCTGGATTTTCGTTTCTTTTTGACTTGCTTTTTCTTCTTTTGCTTCTTCTTCTTTTTCTCCTTTTTCCGTCTCTCCTCAGAGGAATCGGAGCTACTTGAGCTGCTTGATGATGAACTGGAACTTCTGCTGGAGGAGGATGAGGGAGAGGGTGTTCTTTTCCTCTTTTTCTTCTTGTCTCTTCCTCTTTCCTTTAAACTACCGTTCCTATCAGTTCCTTCAACGTTTGTTTTTGTTAAATCTGCATCATTTAATTGATTTTCCTCACTGATTGTGTTGTTCTCATTAGATTTATTAGATTTAGTCACATCATATCTCACTTTAGTTTTTTCGGTCGTTGGCGACGCCATCTTGATCCGAAAACGAAAGTGAGAAGAGGACTTAGCCGGCGTTCCGCAGCCTTTTGTGAAGACTCACTCTAGACTGCGTCCGCTCGGCATAATGAATTCGTCTGATTTTAAGCGATATAAAATCACATATCATCTTTCCCTCGACCTCGACCCTGACCCTGGAAAAAGGCCGACCCTCGACCCTTGGAAAAAAGCCGACCCGCCTCGCTCGCGACCCAAGCAAATGCAATAAAAAGCCGACCCTGCGTTAAAAAAACAGGTTTTTGACAGTGTTTTATTAAAGTGAGATTTGCCAAAAGTTGAAAATATTTTGTCGTGTCAAGCAGTTTTATAATTAATTCTTTGTTCATCAGATTTGATTTTAGTGTCTTTTATGGAAGAACTCCAAAGTAAAAGTTAATCTGGACATATTTTTGTTGCGTTTTTCCCTTTGATTCCCAGCCAAGTCCTGTTTTGTTTTGATTTTTCTCCCGCCGCTTACCCAGTCTCCCAAAGTCAACGCGGTCATATTTCCAGACTAAAGAAATATCAATCGTAAAAGGGGTTACGCACGGAGAACGAGTCTCGTGTTCGCAAAGCGAAAGGATTCTATAGACACCTCAAGCCCACACTAGTTATGTATTAAGAGGTGAAGGCTATCAATCCGCTGCTCAAAAGTATATCGTACTCTGTTTCCGAAAATCCAAAACCCCAAAGAAATTCCGAAAATCCAAAATTCCATAAATCTAAAAATTACAACTTAAAACGGATCAAAACTCAAAATACTGTGAATCTTGTGACATGAGGACGTCATTTTGGCCCTAAATGTCGTCACCGAAAGGGTGATAAATTTTTAACTTTACTGAAATGAAATCGATTTCTAATTGATCCGATAAATTCTATCGATGATTACCAATCCAATGAAGACTCAATAAGTAATACAATCATGGTCGAAATAGAATGAGAATTCCGGTTATTTTAACGTTTTTCAAGATTTAAAGTTCTGGCGAGAAAGTCGATTTTGGGCTATTTCTTTAATTTGATCGAATATTTCAATTTGGGAGGGGTTGGCAGACTTTCAGGCTATATTCCCTAAGCATCTTTCAGCCTTATTAAGCTTTCGACCTAAGCATCTCTGAGCCTGTTTTCGGATTTTTGTATGCTTATAAAAAAAACATGTATATGTGTTCTTTTTCATGATTGCTCCTGGATTTTGCTAACGCAACAGAGTTCTGCTGGAAAAATTGATGTGTTCTTTTTTTCAAACGCTCCTGGATTTTCCGAACAGATATTTTAATGAGATTGGTGTGCCTGTCCAGCCTGTCCTTTTGATAAAATTCACATCCTCCTAGATTTTCATGTCTGTTCGCTAAGAAAAATGTTCCTGGGATTTCTCCCTAAAGTTTTCTCTCCTGGAAAAATAGTACCTTTGAGAAATAGTAAATTTGAGAAATATCCGTGGTTGGCTGCTCTTGTGAGATTAACATACCCTAATTGAAGAGACAAGCAGAAGTGGGGATAATGCTTTTTTTATAAGAATATGTCAACCTCGTCGTCCCCCAGGTCGTATTTATTATCTGCTTTCTTTTTGATGTTACTGTGATATAATCGATATAATCTCTCGTGCATCTATCTCTCGTACGTAAAACGTAAGTTAAGCCTGGGATATACGGATACGAGGCTGGTTCTTCATGTTGCTTACATATTGGTCAGAATGATCACCGAATGATCTCATCCTCCTCGTCATCCTCCTCTTCCCCCCAAGCCCCCACCTCGAACCGAATCATGTTTTGATTGTTTTTGGCTTTGATCAACCAGGTCAGATCATTATCCCCCCCACCGATGACTATTCTTAAAGTATTCTTCAAGTGTTCTCTAATTGGCTTGCTGGATTGGCGGCCGCCAAAAGATGCCAGATAAGTGTGGGGGTGGCAGTGGGCGTTAGCATAATAACGTATTTCTGTAACTGTAGAACTGTGTACAACCTCGTTCCGTGTCGTATTATTAGCTTATTCATTAATGCTTACTGTTGATAGCGCCTAGATAATACCCTGGCATTTGTCTGCTTTTCGAACACTCGGGAATTTACTTTGAATAACCGGAAGTTCCAAAAACTGAAAAATACGTTTTCCCACCAGATTACAAAGTTTTTTCATGGGATAGTGGGATGGACTTTTTTGAAGTAATTGAAAGTTTGTGGTTAAGGACTCTGACCATAGTCAAAAGATTATTTATGAGACTTGAAGATAAAACTTGTGTTTTGAGTTTCTTTCCACTTCTAACAAAAGACTGTCTTTATTTTATAAGTTGTTGAGAATTTATTTTATCAAGAGTGATTAGCAAATTACAAAAATGATCATAGCATCATTTTCTATTGGCTTTGTATCCCCTTTGTATGAACATGAAAAAGACGTAATTGAAATGTTATTTTACCCTCTCTTATAAAAAGTGCTTAGTTTTAAATTGGTAATTAACCTTTTTGTTTCAAATCTTTTTAGAATTATCATAACTGCAAAGGCTGCAAAAGATTGAACTATCTTAAAAATTTTGGAAAAATTTTCTAAATTAGTGTATCAAGAGTTATGACTCTTTTTTTTACTCTTTTTTAAAAATTGGGATGAAAAACTGATCAAAAGCCACTATTTTCAAGAGAGAAAAAAGGTTTTACAAAAATTTTCCGAAAATCTGTTTTAATTTGGTTGAAGATACACCATCTAAAGTCTGTTCACGATAAGTGTGCACTTTTTTTTCTTTTGCCTATAACTTTTGAAGGAAATCTTCAATTTTTTTAAATTTGGTATCGTTGGAGAGATATTTGTGAGTGGAACAATTTGAAATAAAAAAGTCTTTAAAAAAATTCTAAAAACGAAGATGAAATTAAAGAAGAAAAAAATGAATATCTTGCAGAAAAGTGCTATAATTTTCATTTTCACTGGAGAGATTCTTTGTTTGATCTTAGGAAGTCATCACTGTGAAAAAATTTCACTAAAATATTTATTCAATATATTTATTCAATTATATATAATATAAAGTTATGATACAAAGTTGATAAGTGATTGACCCCAAAAAACAGCAGAAAACAGTGTTTTTAGACGCCAATCAGCTTATAACTTTGTTTGATATCTTTTGACTGAATGATTATTTTTGAGAAATTTTTTCACAGTGATGACGTTCGATGATTAGGGATTTACCTCAAGATTTTCATTTTTTTCTTCTTCATTTTCATCTTCATTTTTAGAACTTTTCTAAAGATTTTTTATTTCAAATTGTTCCACTCACTAATATCTTCCCAATGATACTAAATTTATGAAGATTAAAGAACTCCTTCAAAAGTTATAGGTAAAAGAAAAAAGAGTGCACACTTATCGTGAATAGACTTTAGTGCAAAAGATTTTTCAAAATATTTTTTTTCGCCGAAAATAAGGTCATCAAAGTTAAATAACCGAAAGCGTTTTTGGCTGAATTAGGTAAGCAGATCCAAGGGGAACACCAACTCACTGTGAATAAGCGAAATATTCGACTAAGTGCAGGTTCAAACAGCCAGAATCTATTGTACATATATACGGTATTCCGGAGAGAAGGCAGTTCATATTCCTAAACTAAAAAATCTAAAAATGGTTTTGGGCATAAATTTGTTTGATAAAACTTTTACAGTATACCCCTACCCTGAGTATCAGAGGTTGAGAATATTTCAACCTCTGAAGACCAACAATAGAAATTTTATCGCGCATGTGTCAATATAATCACTGTAGAAAAAATCAAAGATGAAGAGCAAATATTACCTTATTTGTCTTATTAATGTCTAGCAAACTGTATCAATATGCAGTTTACTATTTACGAATTCCCCAGAAACCTCCAAGTGTAATTGAAATGAGTTTCTTTCAAAAGAAATCTTTTGCATGATCCCCAAATGTATAACAGTAATTACTAAACTTTTAATTATGGAAATGTCACTTTGATTGAATCGAAATAATAGACAAACTTTATGTTATGATTCTCTATCACTATACTCTTTTTAAAAAGCATTGATGATATTTTTGAGTTGTGTTTTCAACGACGGGAATAAAAATATCAACTTTGAACTTCATCCAAGATCTTGTTTGGTCGTCATGGTTACTTTTCTCTGCGTTGATTGCGCGCTGAATAGAATCTGGATTGGTCGACACAGCGTCGATATATGATTTTGACCTGTGTTTTTCACGGTAGTTAGTATACCCTTGGTTGTTAAAACGCCGCAGGTTTGGGGCCCCTAAAACGTAGATGTACGTGTAGTTAAAATCAAATTATTTATCAAGCCCGGTGGTAATAGGGAAACTATGAACACATTTTTGTTTTCCCTTAAATTTACAACTTTAAATTTATGGAAGTAAAATTTATGATTTTTATAATATATCTCAAGATTAAGCTCCAACATGTCTAATTTCTTTCCCAAAAGATAATTTTCTTAGAATAAAGGTTTTTGTATGATTGTTTTTGACTTCAATCTTGCTTCGCATCCATGTCAATCCAATGTAAGAAAGCTTGTGAATTAAAATTGATAAGTAAGCAAACGATATGACTCTTACTTAAAAACAAAATCTTTAAACATGTCTTGAATTAATTAATTTTGCAAAAAAATTCATACCAAAACAATAAGTGTTTCAGGCCTGGCTGAGTGCAAAATCCCGTGCAAAATACTATAGCAGTCTTTAATGTTAATTTTATCGTGAAATATTTCGAATTTTCTGAAAAACTTTGAATTACTGAGTTGGTATGATTATACTTTCCAGAGTTACCCAGTTTTTAGGTTTTTAGGGGTAATTTCCAATTTTAGTTTGCCTTTTGACGGTTTCAGTCCAAAACAAGGGATTTTCGAAACTAATGTTTGAAAAAAGTTTGAAAAAACAAGGAAGAAGAAAATTAGCAATGTTCTCAAAAAAAATGTGTTAGGATTGAATGTGAAGCTTTCCCAAGTTTTAAAGTACAAATATCGAAAGCAGCCGGCGAGGCGACCTTTTTTCCGATGTGTTCTGAGAGGATATTTCAGCTAGAAATTTTGATTTGTTTTGATCAAATCTTCGAAAATTAATCA